>NW_022111370.1:4998504-5004391 GCF_000313985.2 Echinops telfairi | reverse complement strand
ATCCATCCATCCATCCATCCATCCATCCATCCATCCATCCATCCATTGTGTCAAGCACATTTGTATATTTGTTGCCATCAGAAAGGTATAAATTTAATGACAACTTTGTACAAACATATCACTCTATATACATTTGATGACCTAAGAATATATCATGCTTTCAGAAACAAATTGAAATGGGCAAAAATGGACACACAAATTCTTCACATTGCAATATATGACCAACGGCATTAAAATATTCATACAGGTCCCCTTTCAGCATGGTTGACTTCCATTCCACCCCTTCTTTGATCTCGCAGCAGACTGGAACTGCTATGAGGAGGACTAGAAACATGGGTGGCGTTGTGTTCCACAAGAGAGGCGAAGGGGAATGCTCTTTCAGAGGACAGCACACTCTCTAACGGGTTCTGGGAGAACTTTCGGCACCTTGTAAATCTCCTTGGAATACAGAATTATTAGACTGACAAGAGCAGGCAGGTACAACCATCAAGTAAATGGCTTATATTCTAGTTATAGTTACAGATGGCAAACTAGGAGAACCATGGCATGAAGACATAAAAACGCATCTCTGGAAAGAAGCCAAGTAGAGAGAATGGTGACATTTGGGAAATTAATATTTGTGCTTTTGACGGTTTCTGAGTGACCTGGAAAGTCTGTGACATGAAGTCTTTTACCATTTTGCTAAGACATAGAGATGATTTTAGTCAGAGAATTTATGATAATGACTTTGTAAAGCATTTTATTTTTGTGCCTATAGAATTTTTATTCTGCAGAAGAGGTTTATTTGAAAATTTTCCCTTCTATGTACCCTGGGAAAATTATAAGGCATACTACCATTCTAAAACCATTTCTTATAGATGGCAATGAATAAAGGTAAGGGTTAGAAACCTGTTTCCATATATAATAGTAATTCTGAAGAGGGAACAAAATTGTTAGGCACATGTGTGACATGGTCCACGAGTGATGATGAAGATATGATATGCTGTTTATAGTTCTTTGCTGTTGCTTTTGGTGTAAAATTTCCAAAGAACAGAAACCATCACTTCAAGGAGTCAGGAAAGCCAAGACCATGGATCAAACTCAAAGAGCCAGGCAAGAAGAGAAGGCAGAACAAGCGCATCCAGGATGGGAACTTAAGACTGGTTATAGGTTCACAACAGAAGATACGTACGATGTAAGAGAAAGGAGAAAATTGGGGGTTGGCCATGCTGCCTGGAATGAAGAGCTCTTACCTTTTTGAATAGAGGTAAGAGCTGTTGAGTGTATTTTTTTTTGAATGCCTCCCTTAGGGGTGAGAAGTTTGATTTTAAGGGTTATAATTTTATACAAGTAATCTTTTTCTATATTGAACATAAATCTTCATTTTTTCTTATCCATTAACCTAACCAAACCAAAGCAGTTGGCATCATGTTCATCTGACTCATGCCAACCTTGTAGGTCAGAGGAGAAAAGCACTTCAGAGTTTCAATGTCGTGATATTTTAAAAATAGGTTACAATCCTTTACTTCAATGTGCCTTCAGGGAGAGTTGAACTTTCTGCTTTTCAGTTAGTATCAGTGCTTAACTGCTGCACCTCCCAAGGACTCATTTTACCCATTCTCGTTGTTGTTAGGTGTCATCGAGTTGGTTCCGACTAATAGTGACTGGAGAAGAAGGGTTCTTAGCTATTCTCACAGTTTTGATGTTTGAATCCATGGCTGCAGCCACTGTGTCAATCCAGCTCATTAAGAGTTTTCCTCTTCTTTTTGGCTAACCCTCTACTTTATGGAGCATGATGTCCTTTTTCCCAGAGACTGCTAACTCCAGATAAATATGTGAAACAAAGTCTTGTCATCCTCTCTTCAAAGGAGCATTCTGACTGTACTTCTTCTAAGACAGATTTATTTCTTCTTCTGGCAGTCTGAAGTACTTTAAATATCTTTATCACACCATAACTAAGAGGTATCAATTCTGCTCTGCTTTTCGTTATTCATTGTCCAACATCTGCAAGCATATAAAGCAATTGAAGTTGCTATGATTTGGGACACTTGTTCATTTACACACTGCCATCGAGTCCACGCTGACTCTCAGTGACTCTATAGATTAGGGTAGAATGGCCCCTTTGAGTCTCTCAAACTGCAGCTGTTTAGAGGAGTAGAGAGCCCTGTCTTTCTCCCAAGTAGTAACTGGTGGTTCACTTTTCGAACCTGGCAGATTGCAACTCAATGCTTAACCACTATGCCACTAGGACTCCCTCCTCCAGGTGAATCTTTGCTCTTGAACACGTTCAGAAGTCCTTGGGCAGTCTATTTGCCAAATCCAATCCATCGTTTGATTTCTTGACTGCTGCTCTCCCTGAGTGTTGATTATAAATCCAAGTAAACCTCAATCCTTCCTCCATGTATCATGATCTTGACTGTAGGTCCATTTGTGAGCAGTTTGGTTTTCTTTACAGTGAGTTGCAATCTTTACAGTGAGTCTGCATTTGATCTTCATCAACAAGTGTGCAATGGTTAGTTTTTATGTCAACTTCATGTACCTACATGAACGTAGGGGTGAATGCCAACCTATCAGTCAAGTTTCACATGACACCTTCTTGGGGGTGTCTTTTGCATAAGACACTTTGGTGGTCTTTTGCATTAGAGAGATTCTGTGCAAAACCAGGGTCTTTCTAGCCTCTTTGCCTTCTGCTAGATCCAGATGCTATGTTTGGTAAGTTGATCTGTTATATTTCTTGTTGATCCCAGTAGCTGCCCTTGAATTCTTTCTGCTTTGCAACCACAAGCCTATAACCCTCCTACTTCATCTCTCTGTTTCCTGTTCATCAGCTCCAGCAGCTATATGAGTCAGGAGACTCATCTTGCATTTGACCTGTGGATTTGAAATGGACTGGACCTACTTCTACAACTGTATAAGTCATTCCGTGATATAAATTTCTTTTGTTTCTGGTTTTGCTTCTAGAGAACCTAACCTAACACAAAGTCCTTAAAGTTCAGCAAGCAAAAAAAAAAAAAGCTTTCAGCAAGCAAAATTGTGTCAATTGCGTATTAAAGGTTGTGTATCAGCCTTCCTCCAATCCTGATGCCACATTGTTCTTGTAGTTCAGTGTCTCAGTCTATTTGTGCAGCATACAGACTGAACAAGTGTGGTGGAAGGACCTACCCTTGCACACATATGTGCTGCTTTTAAGCCAGGCAGGATTGCCTTATTCTATTTGAAGGGCCTACCACGTGTCTGTCAGTTTGTCGTACTGGGGTGGTTTGCCTATTGATATGATGCTGGAAGATGTCGTCATTGGTATTTAAAATACCAGCAGGGTCACCGAGGTGAACAGGTTTCAGCCGAGATTTCAGACTAAGGACAGAATATGAAGAAGTTGATTAGGGAAGTTAACAGGTTGCTATAAGTCAGGACCAGACCACATTAAGGATACAGTTTTTGTACAGAGCATCATCTGCCCTCAGCCAACAGCCAAGTCTCTGGTCCTTGGTCTCTCAGCCACATAGTTCTCAGCAGGCTCTTCTGGTCTGTCTTTTGGTCTCAGGCATGGGGCAGCCTCTTCTTCCTTTGCCACTGCAAAAATATGTCTTCCCATTAGGCTGTTCACTGTTGAGGAATTGTTTTAAGGTGCCATCAAGTAGGTTCTCACTCATTGTAATCCTATGTACAACAGAATGAAACACCACCTAGCCCTGCATCATCCTCACAATTGTTGTTATATTTCAGTCAATTGCTGCTATGGTAACAACTGCATTTATCAGAATTAATACCAAACTCGTCCAAGGAAGTTGGAGATGGAAAATGTCCCCAAAGGCCTGCTCTTACAAGATGATCGCCTGCTCCATCTTTCTTCTACTCATCCCTTGAGTAGATTCCCTCAACTCCCTGGGTTCTGTGAATTGCTGCAGTGTCCCACAGAACTCATGAAAATTTGAGGAAATGTCTTACGTGGTGGAGGGTGGAATTCAGTTCAAAGTCTGAAGGTCAGGCAGGAGTAAGCCAGATGCTGTCAACAGATAACCCATTCCTCTCCTGGCTCTTGCTTGTGACGAGCTCATACCCCATGCTTTTCAGTGAATGGGTTTTATAAGTAACAGGATAGCATTGGAGGGAATCCTGTTTACAATCAATCACAGGTGAATCCTGTCAGTTCTTCTCCAACCTTCTTACCAGATCCCTGCAGGGAAAGGTCATTTGGTGGGAGCTACATGGTGCCATCAAATTTCACCCAAATGTAATAAACTGTTCCCTATTCCTGGACTGTACTTATTTATGCTCATATGACTAGGGGTGTCTGGCAAGGTGTTTCCAGTAAGCATTGGTCTCCTACTAATCTTAATTAGCCAGGTGTATTCCTAGATCACTCAATAAACAGTTTTCTTTCTCCTTTCAGCTGAAGCATGTAATTTCTGTTATTCATTAAAGTAAAAATAACTAAGATAACCATTAAAAAAAGAAATCAGGCCAACTCACACCCTTTACTAAAGTCAGAGCTCAGTGCAATCCTGTTCCTGTTTGTTCGCAGATAATGCCTTCCAAAATGGGACCACAGCCTCAGGCACATGAAATTCAGAGTTTTTACATATCACTCAAGGGGCTATGGCTGGAAGGGCCATATTAACCAAGTAACTCACTTGCAGCCACTGTGCCAGTCCATTATGCTGAGAGCCTTATTCTTTTTCACTGACCCTATACTTTACCAATCATAGTTTTTTCCCCTCCAGGGACTGGTCTCTTTTGATAACATGTCTGAAGTATGTGAAATGAAGTCTTACCACCCTTGCTTCTAAGGAACATGCATCTTCCAAGACAGACCCGTTGGTTCATTTGGCAGCCCATGGTACTTTCAGTGTTCTTCACCAGCACCATAATTCAAATGCATCAATTCCTGTGCTGTCTTCCTTATTTAATGTCCAACTGTCACATACACAGGAGGTGACTGAAAATACTATGGCTTGGGTCAGGTGCACCTTACTCCTCAAAGTAACATCCTTGCTTTTCAACACTTTAAAGAGGTTTCGTGCAGCAGGTTTACCCAATGCATTGGGTCTGATCTCCTGACTGATGCTTCCCTGCGTATTGATTGTGGGTCCAAGAAAGATAAAATCCTTAACAACTTAAATCTTTTCTCCATTTATCATAATGTTGTGATAGATTCAGTAGTGAAGAATTCTGTTTTCTTTACACTTGAGTTTCAATCCATCCTGAAAGCTGAAATCTGAGTAATTAGGTACTCAAAATCTTATGAATATCATTAGAACATTGTTGGATGCCGAACATGCCATGAATAGCAGTGAAACACTGTCAGTTACAGTGCCAGCAGATGAGCCCTTCACGATGGAAGACAATAAAAATGTGATTGAGGAAGAACTGCCTTCACGAAGTAGAGTGGACAATAATGATGTGTATGGAGTAAAACTTTTGGGACCTTCATTTGCTGATAGAGTGTGACTCAACATGAGAAGAGATAGCCATAAATATCTACTAATATTGGAAGTTGGAATATATTAAGTAAAAATCTAGGAAAAGTCAAGTCACCAAAAATGACATGGACTGCATAGGTACTAGTGAGCGGAAATGGACTGGTATTGAACCATTTTGAATCAGATAATCATATGGGTTATGATATGGGGAATTACAAATTCAAGAAAAATATTGTCACATTAATAATAAAAAAGGACATTTAAATATTTGTCCTGAAACATAATGCTGCCTATGATAGGATATTTATCACCATTCAAGGAAATCTAGTCAATACACTGTCATTCAAATTTGTGTACCAATCACTAAAACTAGTGCTGACAAAATTTAAAAATTCTGCCAACATCTTCAGTCTAAAATTGATCAAACATGGAATCAATATGCATTGATAATTATTGGCCATTGGAATGCAAAAGTTTGAAACAAA
>NW_022111370.1:4972261-4996713 GCF_000313985.2 Echinops telfairi | reverse complement strand
TTATAAAGAATATAATTATTCTTAATTGCTTACTATTTTATATTCATAATAAATCTGGTTGTTAGCACTCTTCATAGATGGAACAATTTCTTTGATGTATAAAATGCATTAATCTTTAATCAGGTTGGGTTAAATCTGTTCCAATATGATCATCACTAATTGTTGAGAGTGAAGAAAAAGATAGTAAGATAAGGATGTGTCGAAATAAAAATAGTTGGAGAAGTGATATAATAATAGTGAAACAGAAGGATAAAACTGGAAGTTGGGTTGAATTTTAGGATTTAAAAAAATGTGCTCAGTAAGATGAGCCATTATCCAGATTAAGCCAGCTAATAGGAACAAAATCTGAGGGATAAAAAGCTTTTAATTTCAGAAATATAGATATTCAAACAGTACTGTGCTAATTGTAAAATAAATTAGAGTGCAGAGGGGGAAAAATGCCTTGGTTTCAGCTTTCCAGATAAATTAGTAGATCAAATAATTGATTTATATGACACATACTAATTATGTTGTAAGAAAAATATGGTCAGAATTCTGCCAGAATGAAAGAAAGAGGATTACTGTGGAATGAATACAACTCAAGTTGGGAAAAACATGGACTCAAGTTCACAAAACGTGAAACCAAGTGCTGGGAAAGGGCTGTAATCAGAGCAAAGTCTCTATAGAGTGAAATGAAGAACCTACAGGCAGAAAGCCTGATTGTGGGTATTTACAAAATTTGAACTTAGGTTCGACAAAGTAATGCCAATCTATAAATAACATTCCGATATCTAATGTGAATATTTTCAGTAGCACAAACTTTCTGGAGTGTGTTTGTGTGTGTGTGTGTGTGTTTGGGGGAAGTGTTTAAAAGTTCATGGGAAAATGGAATTAGTTGATAAAGGAATTTTCTCCCAAACACTTTGAAGCCCCTTCGTACTTTGATCATATGAACAAGGAGTCTCTGGAACAGTATGGTTTAAAAAAAATTGTTAATCTTCGGTCCTTTACATATGGTTAACTTCGCAGGTGTATTTTTAAAGATAGGAGATGATTAAGTTCTTTTTCTCGTAGTTCTTGATTAATATATTGTTAAACAGCTTAGTTTAGTTTTTACTCATTCTTTATTTAATGAAAATTATTTATTTTCCTCGCATAAATACATTTCATGTTAAATCTAGATTAAGTTACTTAGAAAGATTTTTCTTTTAAGATTTTACTTTCAAGATTGACATAAACATAAAAACATTAGTCAGATTGAATTTATTTTCACCCATTCCTGGGAATACTAGGACAATCTACTTTACACAAGCATTCATTTATTATTAAACTGATCAGGATAAGTTCTTTTTTTCTAAAACAACTCCATTTCTAATATTGAATACGAATTCAGCTAAAAGTGTTCATAAATATAGCATTTAGCATGGCAAATGCAATGGTAAAAAAATACTTATTTACTTTTAGAATAGCACATAGATTCTTTTTGACAGGCTCAAGCATAAATTATAATTATTTCTTCATTTGTATATAATAATTGATGACCTCTGCACATTTGTTATCTGATGCCGTCCTCATGGCTCTCTCTCACAGGCACATGGTCCACAGCAATGTGAAACACTACCCCACGCCCACAACTGCTGCTGTGTCTGAGCGTATATCGCAGTCACAGTGTGTCAATCATCTTCCGGATATATGGTTTGAGGGGCTGTTATAATTGCATTAAATAATACCATCTGGAAGTAGGAAATAGTATGTTTTAATAATCCTGTCTTTTGCATGCTTTATAGGACCATTTAGTGAAGTAATTGAGAATAATTTGTCGGTTTTAAAGCCTTCTATACCGATAAAACTAAACAAGCAATTTTTTGGATGCACCTTTCAAAAAACCAAGTTATATGAAAACTTTCTCAGTGTAGTTACTGAAAGTTCCACTCATAAGACAGGCAGAGAAGCAGTGTTTCTAAGACTGCCTCGTGAGAAATATAAAAGCCCAGAACTGCTAGTTCCAAGAAAGAAACTCAGACCGAAACCACATGAATTCATTGGCCTGTGAGGTTAGCTCAAAACCCATATACATTCAGACAAACATACAGAAACTCAGTTTTAAATTTTCTATATGTATATAGTAGATCTTGGATGAAGTCTACTTAATTTAATAGAAAGACAGGACCCAGCTAACCTAGAAATAATTTACAGAGTCCCTGATAGAGGGAGATTAGACCCCTCTACAAGCTTGAGAATAATATTTAGGTTCTCTAGAGGAATGAAGGACCATCACGTGTCTGTCAGATGGTCATACTGTGTGGCTTGGGTGCTGCTGCGATGCTGGAAGCTATGTCACTGATATTTCAAATACCAGTAGGATCACCCAAAGTGAACAAATTTCAGCGGAGCTTCCAGACTTAAGAATAGACTGTGATGAAGGACTAGGCTGTCCACTTTGGGAGAATTAGATCCTGTAAACCTTATGGGTATTATAAAAATATTGTCACATTCTGACGGAGCTAATGAAGAGGAAAAACATTGTCATAGCTAGTGCCAGAAGATAACTTACTCAGATCAGAAGACACTCAAAATATGACTGAGGCAGAGCTGCTTTCTCAAAGTAGAGTGGACCGTGACATGGATGGAATAAAGCCCTCAGGACCTGCATTTGCTGACGAGGCGCTACTGAAAACCGGAAGAAGCAACTCCAAACATCTATTAATAATTGGAATTTGGAATGTGCTAACTATGAATCTATGGAAATTGGATGTCATCAAAAATGAAATGGATGTTTGGGGAATGGATGTACAAATGAGGCAACATATGTATAAATGTGCTGGATACAATTGACACATGGACTGTGATCAGAGCTGTAAGAGCCACCAATAAGATGATTTATTAAGATTAACAAATGAAATGGGCCACATAAATATCGATGTACTAGGAATTGTTGTTGTTAGGTTCTGTCAACTTGATTTCAACTCACAGAAACCCCAGCTGCAACAGAACTAAGCATCACCTGTTCCTCATGGTTGTTCGTATGTTTGAGCCTGTTGCTGCAGCCATTCTATCATTGTTGTGCCAGTCTATCTTGCTGAAGTTCTTCCTTTTCTCACTGCCCTCCTATATCCCTAGCATGCTATCTTCTTCCAGAGACTGGAAATATGCAGAGGTTTAAAAAAGATAGGAAGTCCAATTGCAATCCAAGTTATGCAAAATAATCACCATTGTTAATTAATAGCGTTTTACTTAATCAAATTCTATTTAATTGAATTTAAGACGCCAATGATTATAATGTATGATATACTTTTATCTAGCACAAAGGAAGTAGCTCTGTCAAATTAAATGATGATATTCTGCTTTTTTGTCTCTGTTAACAAAATTATATTCTTTCCAAAAGTTCTTTTAGTCTTTGTGTTATACCAGTTGACAAGAGAAACAAATTGAGACAGAGCTTTATATCAAAGAGCATTTGTACATTAAAAAAACATTCCAGCCTAGTCCAGATCAAGTCCATAAGTCTGATACTAGTCCATAAGTCCCACTTGAGACTCATGCAGTCACATGTAATGATGCGCAATTGAGGAAAATCACAGGCTGTTGGGTGCAAAGTCTTTGGATCCAAGGCTGGTGGAAGCATGTCAGTGCTGGCATGCATCTCCATGTGGCTCCTCCAATTCTCGAGTGTGCCTTGTCAACAGAAAGACAAAGGCAGAGAGAGAGGAAGTTCCCAGAATCCTTATGAGAAGGCCATCATTAGGTTGTGACCTGATTGACAGGTTAGGCTCCACCCCTTCACTCTTAATACTCTCAAGTTGACTTATGTGAGTCAACTTGCATAAGATTCTGTAACCACCACAGACTTTTATCTAAAAGGAAAATATAAGCAAAATAATTTGGATAAATTAGTCTTAAAACATCTTCATGTTCAAAGTCCAACTTTTCTATATCACCTTTTGATTCAGAGTTAGTGGTCAATGTGTTACCCTCATGATTTCATTCTCTGTGTTACCAATGGCATTAAAGATACAGCATTTCTTGAAAAATTGTTTCATTATTGTTTCCCAGATAGTCTTTGTAGAATAGAGAAAAAATCCATAGATACTCATATGTGTATAAGAAAGAGCTTTATATGCAAGAGCAATTGAATATTAAGAAAACATCCCAGCCTAGTCCAGAGCAAGTCCACAAGTCCGATATTAGCCCAGATGTCTGATACCAATCTACAAAGTCCTCTTCACACTCACAAAACACATGCAATGACACGGAATGCAGGAAGAACACAGGCCAGTGGGTGGGAAATCTTGTGGATCCAGTGGCAGTATCTCAGTACTGGCAGAGGTCTCCACGTGGCTTCTCCAGGTCCAGGGCTCTTGCTGCCATCAGCATAGCTTCATGTGTCTTGCCAGTAGAGAGTCTTTCAGGGAATGAACAGAGAGAGAGTGTGTGTGCCCTGCCCTCAAGGAGGAAATACCAGAGTTCCCAGAATCCTCAGGAGAAGACCATGCCCACAAAGAGGCCTCATTGGCTATCTCCAGATTGACAGGCTACACTCCACCCCTACACTCTTAATCCTCAAATTGACACCTCAAACTCCCACAGTCATCAAAGCTACTGATGACAGTTTGGCAAAATTTGATGGTAACTTTTGATCTTGCCAACAGGTGACAAAGCAAGCTATCTATAAAATAATTAGGACTCATATTCTTACCATTAATGGCCCTGAGTGGTATAGTAAGTGAAATATTGTGAAAGATAGAGTTGTTTAATTACAAGACCAGAAACATCAAAAACATGAATGCAAATGCATTATGAAAATAATACCTACTCTTCACTTGTTGAAGTTGAGTGTCCATGTCCATATCTTTTGATCTGATATTTCACATTCATGACAATAGTGAAGATATCTACTCTCTGACCACTTGGGGCATTAGTTATATATCTTTGGTAGTGATGAAGTGGCAAGGTGAGAGTATACTTGGCTGTGATTAAGGTTGTGTGTCAACTTGGCTGTGTTGTAATTGTCAGTGATTTGGCAGTTATGTAACAATGCAATTTGGCAGGTGTGTCATGATGCAATTATTATGCTTTTTTTTTTATAGTGCCAATTTGGTCTTTGGAAGCTACTCAGGTCAATACTTGAGTACTGCATGTATACCATAATTTATTATAGGACATGCTTGGTAAAGTCGAGGGGCAGTGTAAAAGAGGAAGGCCCTCAAGCAGATGGACGGACACAGTGGCTGCAGCAATGGGCTCAAGCATAGAACAATTATGAGGATGGCGCAGGACTGGGCAGTGTTTCGTTCTGTTGTGCATGGGTCACTATGGGTCCGAGCCAACTCAACAGAGCCTAATGAAACCATAGTCGTGACTAGAGGAAGACAGTGAGTGTAAGATGAATTCTAGTTTCAGAGACATTAAAATATGAAAACACGTGCATCTTAGATTCAATGGAATATAGGAAGTTATCCCCATTAGCCTTTTTTATAGTTAGTTTTTTTGTGTGTACATTCTTAGATTGTTTATCCCAAGGTAATAAAGATATTCTTTTGTTTTCCTCTGGAAGCTTTTTGGTTCAATTTTCCCCCTAGTACAATCTGCTATCTATCTAAGATAAATGCTGTTATGTGAATAAGGTAGGATGTTCAGGATTACTGATCTTCCATTTTTTATCTATGTTTTGAACACACTGTTTAAATTACTTCTGTTTTGATTCTTTGGTCAATTTGATAGATGAAAATGGCGTCCTGGTACTGTTCGACTTTGAATGTTTTCTTGAGTTTCCATGTCGTTGTAATTCTGGGACAGATTTTTTCAATATCCACCTCAAAGTTTGAACTTTTTTACTTCTGTAAACAATGCTGGGAAATTACATTTGCTGAATTAATATAGTGACCCTTGACCAATTAAAATAAGAAGAGCACAAGAAGAATTAATGGTAACCATCCATCTATCTTAAATTAAAAATACTTGAGCTTTTAATGGCTGTATAATATTCCATTATATGTACATACCACATTTTACTTATCTGCTTATCAGGTGATAAGAACTGGCTTGTTTTCACTACTTGGATCTAGGGAATAATGGTGCTATGAACACTCAGGTACATATTTTTGAGTGAATATTTGTTTTCAATTTTATTGGGTAAGTACCTAGACGTATAGTTGCTAGGTCATAAGGAAATTCTAAATCAAAATTTTAAAGGAATTGCCAAACTATTTTCTGTGGTGGCTGCACCATTTTATATTCTTGTTAGGAATGAATGAGGGTTACAATTTCTCTATATCCTCATCAGCACTGGATGTTTTCTGGATTTTGGATTATAGCCATTCTCATGGGAAAAGCGCTCATGCTGAAAAATCAAATTTTGCATGTTGCATTATAAAGTATCCAATACTAAATGATAATTTTAGTGAGTCTACTCTCTGGATTGATTGATAATAATGTGTACATAAAGTCCAGATGGTGCTTTTAAATAAAAAAGAAACATTAAGCTGACTTACTGAGGATTAAGAGCTGTCTATCAGCAAGGAGCCTGGTGGCACTGTGGGTTAAGTGTTGGGCTGCTAGCCACAAACTTGGTAGTTCAAACCCACCAGCCACTCCACAGGAGCAAAATGAAGGAGTTGTCTGCTCCCATAAAGATTTACAGTATTAAAAAAAAAAAAAAAAAAAGAGCTGTCTATCAAGGAGCACTTGTGGTGCTATCAGGTAAGTGCTGAACTAGAAACCACAAGGTTGGCACTTCAGACCTACCTGTTGTTTCCTGGGATAAAGATGAAACTCTCCTGCTCCAGGTAGGATGTGAAGATGTACAGTCTCAGAAATCCTAAGTGGGATCGCTCTGAGTCGGAAATGACTTAATGGCAGTGGCTGGATGTTGTTGTTGCTGCTGTTGCTAGGTGCCATCAAGTTGATTCTGACCTACAGAGACCCTGTGCACAACAAATGGAAGCAGTGCAAGGGCTGGCGCCATCCCCCCACTCAGTCCCACGTGGCTGGGTAAGAAAGGCGTGGTGCTTCTCACCTGTGGGAGAGGCGGGTGGTTCAACGAAAGTGAAACCGTAGGTAAAGCCAAATGAAACCGAGTACTTAACAAGAGCATCATAGCAAAACGTGAAGACCCAAATCCCCACAGCCGGACCAGTAGGTTACATCGTGATAATCAGAGAAAAGATTGAACTTTGGAGGCCTACCGCGAAGAAGAAACGTAACTCTGGAGTGAGGTGACAGCATTGCAAATAAGATTTCTATTTCTAGAGGAGATTGGGGGGGTGGGGGGGGCTCTCAGGCACATCTTTCTTAGAGTATTTTTGTCTGAATTCTGTGCTTACATTATTTTTGTCATTTCATATTTAAATGAGTTTTCCTTGATAAACTATTAATTAACATGAGTGTCAGGGGTAGGTTTTATGCGCTCGTGTGTGTTTTTCTGTTTATCTTGTTGGTTTTATTTTTACTCAAAAGCTCTTTCTAGTATGGCTAAAGTAGCTGGTCTACTTATTTATGATATAATCTACCTCTTGGCCTTTGAGCACCTAACCGCCTTCAGAAGAGCTTCTACTCTCAACTCATTTCTCCTGGTTCCTTTAGTTGCCACTGAAAACAAGGGACTCACCTTCTGCTTTCAAAATGTTTCCTGTTTTTCAGTGTTGCATTTTCTGAGACAAGTAATGTCTTCATCTCTCCAGTTTCTTTTTACAGTGTCTTTTACTTACCTTTCTTAGCAACCATACCCTACTCTATCTCAAACCCCTTCAATGAAGTTATCATTAAGAGAGGGGTTTGCACATCTGGGAGCAAAGCTTTGCTTCTCATTCTAAGATCTGCAACTACCATGCCTCTTCTATGTTCCCCATTTTTCATCCCACTCCCAGCCCCCCAACCCTATCACTACCATGCTGCCCATGCTGATCTAATTTGGCTTGGGCCACAATTGCATACAACTTGGAAATTGTGGATTCTCTCTGTTTCCTAGATTTGCCGAGAACTTAATTTGAAGACTTTTGTTTTAATTTGTTTGGTTGATCTCCATGACTTCCAGAAAAAGAAGTGGGAAGATTCGGAACTAAGCTGACACAAATTTCCTACTATATCCATTTCAATTATGATTTTTTTTAACTGAAATTATAGGAAAAGGGTGCAGGAAGACTGGCCAATCCTACTTACAATAATGCAGCTGGCATAAAAGGAAGTCAGTGCCCTGTATTTATGCTTCCATTAGTTAGTATATCTTGTAAGATTTCCAAAATACTTTAATGATTTCTCTGGGATGCGTTCTATAGCTAATGTATTTCTTAATGCCCTCTGATCCGAAGTGTTGATTCTGTAAATATTTTTTTCATCTGAACAATGTATAGTAGAATCATAATACCATCTTTCATAAGGATAATGCACAGCACTAAAAGCCTAGCTAATAGTGCAATTCCCTATTTAATTATCTCCTCTAGCATAATATAACCACCTACTTTCAATTATTATCCTCCTCATCATTAAGTCATAGAGACTTTCCGTCTCTGGATATGTGAATAGTACAATTTGAACAAAGGACAGAGGATCAGTGTACGGCTTGGAATAACTTCCTTGCTATTTACCGTAGCATCTTGCTGTTACAAAAATTGTTCCACTTTATCCAGATTTATTGTTTTTCATGCAGTTTCCATTCCAAGGAAAGCATTTCCAATGAATGCCTCCGAATGATTCGAAAGTTGTACACACCTGACCTTGAATCCCAGCATGTTTGCATAGCACCTATACGACTTCTGAAAGCTTTGCTTTCTTCTAGGCCCAACTTCAAAGGTCACATTAATAGGACATTGCTTTTAATATTCAAATTCAGATATCTCAAATCTCAGGTAGCTCATACTCCCTTCATGCATTCCTTTAGATGATTAGGACTGCTTTCTCTGTCCATAGCAACCACCTAATTCACCATCAGAGAATACTTCAGCCCAGAGAGATTTCTTCTCTGATATTGATTATGCATGTGGTGTAGACATTAAACTCAGGCAGCATGGGAAAGAGAAAGCAAATGTCCAATTACCGTCTTCATGACTGCTCCCTACAGCGGTTATCCTGGAGTCACCATCCGGAGGGGTTCTAATATCAGTGACATGCTGGGTTCAGAATCAGCCCCCCCTTTCCAATCATTCCACTAATGGGCAGAGACCTCTTTGCTTACACCCAAACAACACAAATGACAGCAACAAAAACCTCACAGCCACCGAGGCAATTCTGACTCATACCAACCCTATAGAACAGGATAGGGCTGCCCCTGTGGGTTTCTAAGCCAAACTCTCTCTTTCTCTCTCTCTTTTTAATTAAAAGATTCCCAGACTAACTCTTTTTTCCCCCCTGTAGAATATTGGTAGCATTTTTAAAATTAGGGGCTCATACAATTCTTATCACAATCCATACATACATCAATTGTGTAAAGCACATTTGTACATTCATTGCCCTCATCATTCTCAAAACATTTTCTCTCCACTTAAGCCCCCGGCATTAGGTCCTCATTTTTCCCCTCCCTCCCCGCACCCCCTCCCTCATGAGCCCTTGATAATTTATAAATTGTTATTTTGTCATATCTTGCCCTGTCCGACATCTCCCTTCACCCACTTTTCTGTTGTCCGTCCCCCAGGGAGGAGGTCACATATAGTTCCTTGTAATCGGTTCCCTCTTTCCAACCCACTCTCCCTCTACCCTCCCAGTATCGCCACTCACACCACTGGTCTTGTAGGGATCATCCGCCCTGCATTCCCTGTGTTTCCAGTTCCTATCTGTACCAGTGTACATCCTCTGGTCTATCCAGACTTGAAAGATAGAATTCGAATCATGATAGTGGGAGCGGGGAGGAAACATTTAGGAACTAGAGGAAAGTTGTAGTTTTCATCGTTGCTACATCACACCCTGACTGGCTTGTCTCCTCCCCGAGACCCCTCTGCAAGGGGATCTCCAGTGGCCTACTAAGGGGTTTTGGGTCTCCACTCCACACTCCCCCCCAGACTAACTCTTTATAGGAGTAGAAACTTCATCTTTCTCTCATGGAAGAACTAGTCATTTCAAAACTGCTGACCTTGTGCTTGGCAGCCCAATGCGGACCCACCGCACCAAAGGGGCTCCCGTTTACTTCTACAGTTCACCTTACTGTTATTAGTATTGTTAGTACGTAGTACATAGTAAATATTTGTAGAGTGTCTGGGTCTATATGAAAATGTATAAAGGGTAACTTCCTCTTGGAATTTTAAAAATTAAATGGAACAATGCATGTGGAACGCCTAACCCAAAGTACTATTCAACCTCAAAAAATGTTTCTTGTTCAAAGTTATTCCCCTGTCATTTCTGGTGGCAAACACTAAGTTGAATAAAATCTCCTCTAATTTAATACATGTCTCAAAACATGATTTTAAAAACAGTAAACATTCACCCTTGAAATAAAAGAATTTATTGCTTAGTTTCAGTAGTCATGGATATAAATGAAATCAGCAATTTTCTTTCAATACCAACATCCTTGAAACTATAGCTTCTAATTATGTAAAAACACTATTTAAGCAACAAATCCATAGACCTTGCTTTATTCACTTGAACTACTCCAACTGAAGATTTTCAGTTCTTCTGGAGGGAAAAAAAGCTTGTTTCCAGATTGGAACTCAGGGAAAATAGAGAACAAGGTAAAGGAACATTTTACTGCAACCGAGAGAAGTAGACATTCTCTCTGAGAAATAAATAAGCAATCATATACAAATTCTTTTTCATACTAATTTCCATAATTCTTTTAAATAATTGTTAGTTTTGTCTACATTTCCATAGAATTTTATTATACTATTTTGAGGACAATTCATCTAATGAGCTGTTTGTTTTGTGTTATTAATTGTTATTGTAATCTCTCTTAGCTAAACTAATGTGAGTGATTTTATGAATACTTTTCCGTCAGATTTTCAAACGTGAAATTTCATTCAGGAATCCCTGACTCTCCTTAGTCTCCAGAGAGTCTGCAGCGGTAAACATGAAATATACAATTAGAGAAGGAAATTTGATGTCACGTCATTTCAATCAATAGACTCACAAAATATTGCTTAATAAGTTATAGAAGCCTATAATTGTCTTCTATTGAGTGGGGAGGAGAGACATCTCTGCTGTCAAGTCGATTCCAGCTCCCAGTGACCCTGGACCACAGGGTGGAACTGCCCCTGTGAGTTTCCGAGACTGTGACTCTTTATAGCAGTGCAATGCCTCGTCTTTGTTGCATGGAGTGGCTCGTGGATTTATATCACTGACCTTTTGGTTAGCAGCCCCAAATGTAGCCATCAACCCACCAGGATTTCTGTTAAACAGGAATGTGTTTTTGGCTTGGAAGTTATTATGAAGGTAAAAATACATATCTGGACAAATGGAACTTTCAAATGTTGTCATGTGTCATCCCGAATAAAAGAAGAAAGAGAGAAGTTGACACACCTGCATTTCCTGTCCTTTTCGCTCCATGAAAATATCAACCTAACCATTTCCTGCAGTAAAAATAATCACATGATCTTAAGTTTCATGTCAGATTGAGTCCTGTCTTGTTGGGTTCATTGTAGCCAGACCATTCTTCTGAATGTCTCTAGGTAAGGAAGGAAGCTTTTCTCTCAATTGTCCCACGAAAAGTTTAATTTTGAGCCAGGAAACACGTAGGGCCAGACAGCAGAAAGATTTCTTCCTCTCTTTAGAGCTAAAATCAATTGGACAAAGCACCGCAGAGAGGCCTGAAACACTTCAAGTATCAGCTCCCTTGGCCGCATCAAACCAGCCTTTAGGTTGGCAGTAGAAGGCTTAATAGTGGCACCATTTTCCTGCATCAATGAGTAACAAAACAACTAGAAATGGCCATTTGTATATTTGAATGCCTTTCGGGATTGTAAAGCAGGCCAGCAGAGAGGGCCTGTGAGGATTCCTAGTTGTTGCATATCGGAATGTCAATTGTACACTCCAAGTGTACATACCAGTTAAATTTGAAAAGGATATTTTGAAATATCAATTATTTTTAATCCAATTAACCATACCATCTATATATGGAGCCACTAAGAGGCGAGAGTTAAAAACTGTAAAAGGAGAAGGGGTGGTGTGTGTTACAAGTTCAACAAATACAAAAGATAGATTACAAAGTCTTAACAAAGAACCCGATAGAAGATTGCAGGTCATTGTTGTTTTAACCATCGACATAATAACCCTACACAGCTTCTCCCACTGCTGAGATACAGCATTCTAACAATTCAAACTCATAAAATAAAATCATAGATCATAAGGGTAGGAAGGGACTTCTGAGGTTATCCATGCCTGATCCCCTTCTCTCACATCATAAGTCACACAAACAACAGTAGTAATGGTGACCTATATGGGATGGCATGATGTTTTCAATTTCTGGTTAAACATTTCTCATAAGCAAGCCAGGCCATCATAGTGGTATTAAAAGAATTACCCAGTTATGACACAAGCCTATATAAGAACTAAATAATAGTCTCCCTTTCCAATTATTTTCTAGTAAAGAACGATTATTCAATATTTGCTTAGTTCATCCTTAAGAAGAGGAAAAATAAAACCTGGGAATCCAAAGCCCTTAGAAATTATCATTAGCTTGTGGGAGTAGGCCACAGTGTTTATTAGAATTCGAAATGCACTTTGACTATAATCTTGAAGGAAACACATAAGGACGTTATTTTCTGAGCTCCTATAAGTTAACCTTTTAAAATGAACTGTAGAATATTTTAAAATCTACAATAAACATTTCTATGGTGGTGGTATGGCATTATGGTAATTTGATTATAAATCACTCACACGTCTTATGATAAAAAGAAGTGGGAGGGGGCTGGTCATGAATACTTGGGTTTGTCTTAATCTCTGCCCTGTAGAGTAATGTCTCAATGAGGATTTGACATTTTTGAAAGAAGCTTTTAAGTAGGCACATAGTGCTGGCCCTATTCCACACAGAGAAAGGGGCACACAAGACACACAGATGGCTTTTAATTATGCACTGCTCCTGATTACACCATTTGGGGCTGACTTATTGGCCTTTCTCCTCTCTGAGAAAGGACCAGCTCAGAACATTTGGGTCTTCAATAGCTTGCATTTAAGACACTAGAATTCTTTAAGCTGTTGATATCTTATTAGGGCAATGCTGAAAATGTCTCTTTTGCCAAGGCCCTTTCAAGAAGGTGTTATTAGTACAGCCTGCGATAAAGGGATGTTGTCTGCACCGGCTCCTTCAACATTGTGCTGGATTTTCTAAAGGGTTTCTGTAGGGGTTGCTTTCAGGATGATTTTGGTGTTTTGAAATGCGAGCTGTTTGGGGTAACTTCCAAAGTAAAACATATATTTTTGAAAGGACAGGGGCTTTCATAGTTTCCACGTGAGTGTGCTGCTTGGCCGCTTTGAGAGCGACGCTGTCACCTATATTCTCTCTCTCTCTCACTCTCACTCTCTCACTTTCTCTCTGCCATCTAGTCAATGCTGACTCATAGCAACCCTCTGTGGGTTTCTGAGACTGTAACTGTTTACAGGAGTAGAAAGCCCAGCCTTTCTCCCTCAGAGCTACTGGTGGTCTTGAACTGCTGACCTTGAGGATCGCAGCTCAATATAGTAAAATGGCATGCACGACAAAAAGGGCTTTTGTGGGTTTTTTTTAGCAGCCACTAAAAAGCAGGAACAGAATTCAATCTCTAAGAAAGAAAAATATGCTCAGGCATTTTAGGAACAAGAAGGAATTCCTTCAGGAATATAGATGACAGTGTTCTCCCTGTGGCAATTACTTGTATTTGCCTCGAAACCGCTGAGTTATTTTTCAGTCACCAAATAGAGAAATTGGAAAGAAATTAAAATGTGGTGACCTTGCAAAAGTCACACTATTGAATAAAATAGCTAAGAGATAATTTCCAAATATCAAATAGCATCATTCTTGTTTGTCAAAAAGAAGATGGGAGAATGGCGGAAAAAAGATTGTAGTTTCTAATTCCTAATGATATACCACCATTACTAGCGGTTATGGGAGGAAGTTGACTGAGAAAAATATCAGAGGAAAGGAAGATTTGCACTTGTTTTATGGCCTTTATGAGCATATGGGAGCCAAATATCTGGAAGTGTGTGCAAGAGATTTATGTGGCATAAAGAATTACATGGATTTTCTTATTATAGAAATGTAAATGTGCCCTCTATCGGAATTATTATAGCTGCTTAGATAGTCACTTTTCACAGACATTAACCCTTCAGATGGAATATGGAGTTTTACACTCCTCAGAACTGTGGCAGATCTATATGTGGGCTAATATTTGTAAACCTGTGCAGCAGACTCTTCTCTTTGCGAAGAAACTCAGATGCTAACGTAGGTGCCTGGCTCCCGATTTCACAGGTCGTTGATAACTAACAAAGGAAAATTACAGTATTTGGGCTTACCTCTTCAGAAGGGAACTCCTTGAAATGTCATTTTCTGCTCTTCTCTAGACCTCTATTTTGATTCTCTTTCAAAACAGGCCTCTATCTCCAGGAAGCATGTTGTTGTTCAGTGCCTCGGATTCTGTCCCAGTTCCTAGGGACCTCATGTGCCACAGAGTGAACCACACCCGATTATGCGCCATTCGCACACTTGTTCTTACGTTTGAAGCCAGCACCGGCAGGTTTCAAGAAAATGAGAGCAAGGACAGGGAAAAAAAAAAAAGTAAGTGACGACTAAATTAGAAGGCGCACAACAGGATACAGACATCTCAGGAAGACCGGTAGGGGAAAAGTAAATGAAACACAAAGAAAGAGAATAATTAGAGAGAAAATACAGGTAGACGTGAAAAACAAAAAGAAATCTAACATATGCATGATTAGAGCTTCCCAAAGAAGAACCCCTCCCAAAAGAAAAAAAACCCATAAGGGGCATGACAATTAAATTAAGACACCATTTAAGGAACTTAGAGGAAAAAGGAAATCTAAAATTATGTATGAAAAAATCATAATCATATTCCATAGAAAAATCACCCCAAGATGATCAATACAGGTGAAAAAGCAGGTATAACTCTAGGTTGCAAGAGTAAAGAAATAATCCACTAAATAGCCAGGTTAAAACAACAAAAACCCAAACGAATCAGCTGCTGACCTTGCGGTTAGCAACCCAACGGGCAACCACTACCTTGTATAAACATGTCCAGTCTCCGCAGCCACTATTTTAATTTCCCCTGCTCTCTCCTAATAGATTGACACGTATCCTCTGTAGGTTCTTTGAAGAAGGGTGAATGTAAACAAGGGGTGCTGTGATTTTGCATTTTTAAAGCTGAAAACCTGAATTGCTTGACTGGACAGAACACTCCAGAATTAACTTTTTTTCCTGGGTAACTTGAAGTTGTCCCTCCACTGTCATCTGAAATACAGTGGTGCAGTGGAGAAATTTATCGTCTTCAAAGTAACAACCTTGCTTCTTGACACCTTAAAGAGGTCTTGTGCAGCAGATTCACTAATGCAACTCATCTTTTGATCTATGGACTGCTGCTCCTGTGAACACTGATTGCTGATGCAGGCAAGACAAAATCCTTGGCAAACTCAATCTTTTCTCCACTTATCATGATGAAACCTGTTGGTCCACTTGTGTGGATTTTGGCTTTCTTTACATTGAGTCTTAAGCCATACTGAAGGCTGAAAACTTTGTTCTTTATTAGCAAGTACTTCCAGCTCTCACTTTCAGCAAGCAAGGTTGTGCCATCTGCATATAGAAGGTTGTTAACAAGCCTTCCTCCAATCCTTCTTCTTCATACAAGTCAACTTCTCTTGATGACTTTCTGGCCATGTAGATTAAATAAGTATGGTGAGAGGATACAACCCGATAAAAACCTTTTCTGATACTAAACCATGCAGGATGCCCTTGTTCTGTTGACACAACTGTCTTTTGATCCATGTACAAGTTCCACATGAGCACAATTATGTGTCCTGGAATTCCCATTCTTCTTCACAGGACTGTATACATTATTACTACTATAGAAAACTTCTACACCTCCTTCCCCACAAAAGTATCGGGCACGGCCAGAATTCCAGGTGATTTAATGGAAACTTTAAGATGCAGATTCTTCTATTGCTAGTTTTTTCTTGAGCACAGAAGAAGAAGGACAACTTCCAAATCAATTTGCGATATCCGTTTAACATTCATAAAAATTCTTAAGAAAAACTGAACTAAAAAAGAAAATTACAGAACTATTTCACTTATATTAATGACAAATCCTAAATGAGACATTAGCCACGAAAGCTTGACAGCACATTAAGGCACAGTAAATCGTGACCACATCAGAAATAAGACAAATGACTCATTATTAAGAAACCTATTAGCAGATTCCATCATATTAATAGGACTAATAGATATAGTTTTAACGTTGAAGGCCACTGCACTCAGTCCTCCATCCTCTTCTCTGTTTTAAATTCCTCTTTTTGAGATTCCAGACTTAGTGACGTCAAATAATGCCCATTTCTAGTGATTGGTCTTTCTGGATGAAATGTCGAAAGTAAATAATAGGAAGTCTTCCATCCTCGTTTCTAAGGAGCATTCAAATTGTGTTTCTTCTACCTATATTTACCATCACTGTGTGATCACCTTCCCCACATAAAAGCTGAAGATGAATGTGTGCATAAGCAAGTGTGGTGAAGAAGGCTGTTGGTGCCTGGCTATCGAGAGATATAGTGTCTGGGGTTTTAAAGGCTTGAAAGTAAACAAGCGGCCATCTAGCCCAGATGCAACAAAGCCCACTGGAAGCAGCACACCAACATGTGTGATCATGAAGGACCGAGGGGACCAGGTTTCAAGCACCAAAGGTGGGGGGAAAAATCATATCATCGTGAATGAGGGGAGCATGTGATGGGGACCCAATGCCCGTCTGTAGACAACTGGACATTCCTTGCAGAGGGGTAGTGGGGAGGAGATGAGTCACTCAGGGTTCATTGTAGCAATAATGAAACTCACAACCTTCCTCTAGTTCTTAAACGCTTCCTCCCCCCAACTATCATGATCCCAATTCTACCTTGCAAACCTGGTTAGATGAGAGGACGCACAGCGGTGCAGATGGGAACTGGAAACACAGGGAATCCAGGAAAGATGAACCCCTCAGGACCAGTGGTGAGAGTGGTGATACCGGAAGGGATTGTGGGGGTAGAAAGGGGGAATCGATCACAAGGATCTACATACAACCTCCTCCTTGGGGGATGGGCAACAGAAAAGTGGGTGAAGGGAGATGCCAGGCAGTGTAAGATAAGATAACACAATAATTTATAGATTATCAAGGGTTCATGAGAGAGGGGTGAGCAGGGAGGGAGGGAGAGGGGAAAAAGGAAAACGAGGAACTGATTCCAGGAACCCAAGCGGAAAGCGAGTTTTGAGAATGATGAGGGCAACAAATGTATAGGTGTGCTTTACACAATTGATGTATGTGTGGATTGTGATAAGAGTTGTATGAGCCCCAATAAAATGATTTTAAAAACAAACAAAAAAGTATAAATACTTCCAGCAAAGTGCACTGATCATAACTGTACAGCTCCAGACATTGCCACAAATTGGCCCTCCCTGTATGACTAGAACCCAGGTTAAGAAACAGAACAATGTCCAGTTCTTCAACACCACCTTGTAGTGAGAATGGCTTTTACTTTTAATATCACACAAACACACAAATCGGTTGCATAAAACCTCTTTAGGATATTGAAAAGCAAAGCTGTTACTTTGAGGACTAAGGTGTGCCTGACCCAAGTCATGCTACTTTCAATTGCATCATATGCATGTGGAAGTTGGACATTTAATGAAACCATGTGTGTTCATACTGAACATTAAATAAGTTTGGATAATAGGACACACTAGATCTGAACCAAAGATAAGCAAAGTGCCAGCCTACATTGCCTCACATAACCAACCACTTCAGTTGTACCACCACCCAAAGATCCTTAAGAGTTCATTATTCTTTAATAAGGCTGTGTTTGATATTAGAACTATAGTACATGAGTGTGAAATATTTAAATTGTTAGAGCCGGGATTTCTATCAGATATGCCACCCATAGTTACTAATACTCTAGGAAAACCTTTAGGACTATTACGTCTATGGGATGTATGTCAGGAGGTTGAAATACAAGAAGTAAAGTCAGACCTAATGCAAGTTAAGGCAGGGCTGTGTAAAATGGACAAATTGAGACTGCAAGTTCATGAGCTTGCTGGGACTATGTCATGTAGTCTAGATGAAGCCTCAAAATCAATAGGAAATTTACAAGCCCAAATTCCTATAATAACACAAGGAATTAAAGACCAAGATGTAAAAATAAGGTCTTTGCAGAATGCATTTAATAGGTTTGAATTAAGTACTAGATGTAAAGAAATACAACATCAGTTAACCAGGCCCTGGGGAGACTTAAGAAACATTGTTTCATCATACCAAACCTACACTATTGGGAACTATGAGAGCAAAAATAGACACTACTGCCCCTATCGGATGCAGTGAACTGGGCGATTATGTCATATCAATGTTGGCAATTCACCAATCAGAATAGGATGGGGGTACCCCCCAAAAAACTGGAAAAAAGCTCCACTTGGGTGAGCTTTTCTAGTATGCACTTTTCCCGCTAGGGAAACATCAAGCAACTTGCTCTGAGTTAGTGCACCCAGTGGCATTGCCTGGGAAGGTTCTCTCTGGTCACAGTAAATTTTTTCGTAAAAGCACTTTCACTTGAACCTCAGTTTTTGTGATGGTGGATTTAAGTGAACAGTGTGCGGTTATGAAATTTTGTTTGCTGCTTGGGAAAAATGCTGCATGGCAGAAACTGTTGTGGTGCTTAACACAGCATACAAGAGCAGTGCTATGGGAAACACCCAAGTGTATGAGTGGTTTTGTCATTTCAAAAAAGGTGAAATGTTGATTGATACAAACCTCCTTCTGGACATCTGTCAACTTCACGAGTGGATGAAAATGTCAACAAAATTTGTGCCCTTGTGCTCGAAGACCGGCAGTGGAGCACTGAAGAGACAGGGAAGTTATCTGAACGATCTTGGAGCTCAGTTCAGCGAATTTTGGGAATGAGAATAATCGCTGAGAAATTTGTGCCTGGGTTCTGACTGGCCTGGAAAAAGAGCATCAAGTGGAAACATGCCATGCTTTGAAAGAACAGCTCCAAAGCCACACAGACTTTTTCCCAAGGTCATTACTGGTGATGAGACGTGAGGCTATTCTTATGATCCCAAAAGCAAACATCAATCAAGCCAGCAGAAGAGGCTATTGTCACCTCACTCCCCAAACTCTCACCAAGGGAAATTAAAGATCAAGACTATGCTTGTTTGTTTTTTATGTGAGGGGGATAGTGCATTTGGAATTCATCTCACCAGGTCAGACTGTTAATCAAGCTTTCTATTTAGAGGTTCTGAAAGGATTGAGACAAAAATTGGCTTGGTTTGTGGCAAATGGGGGACTGGTTTTGCACCAGGACAGTGTACCTGTTCAGGCAGCCATCCATCTCAGTGCATCAGTTTTTGAAAAACAGTATGCCTCTCTTGCCTGATGCACCTTAATCACCTGACCTCATTCCTTTAGACTTCTTTTTGTTTCAGCAAATGAAGAGGGACAGTGATGTGATGGTATAGAAACAAAACAAAACAAAAACAAAATACCAAACAGATGAGTTTGAAAAATGTCTCCAAGAATGGAATGGCAGATTTGACAGATGTATTATGTACACTGGAGAGTGCTTTGAAGGTGATAAGGTTGTTTTGTAAAAAATTTAAATACATAGCTTTGAAAAAAAATTCCGGTTATTTTTGGTACCTCATGTTATAGGATATAAACCCACAGGTATACCACAACAAATCGGTAGCAAATACTTTGTACCCCAACAAGATATTGGGCAATTTGAGGATATTTTCATCCCACTACAATAACTATAAATCCGGGATGATGAAACTTACATTTATTTTACCAATTTGCCCACATACGATGAATCAGGTCTGTAGCAACCACAGCACTCAAAATGTTATTAAATACAGGCTATTTCACTTGGATTCTGTGAAGTCTTGCACAAATTACATTTTCATACTACAATCATGTAAACAAAACAAACGCTAAGAGAGCATATAATTACAAAAAATTATAAACACTACTATAAGTGACAAAACTTATTTATCATGGGCTCCTTCTGAGTTAGGTTACATCTTTTTCCTACTATATATCTGTTATTGTCTGAAGTTACATGGTTTGATAAGCAAACAAGCCTGACAAAACCCCAAATGAATGCTTTAGCTTTATTTCATAATGACAGATATAAAACATCTCCACAAATGAGGTGAAGAATCTACACTAAATTACACCTATTTTAAACCTTACTTTGTGGATACTGATTTCAATCTACATAATCATTGTACAATTGGACAGCTATTCCATAGAGTGTCTGACAAAAGAATAACTTATAAAGGGAATTTCAAAACATAACTGTATGAATTGTCTCAAAATTGGAAAAATGCACTTTGGAAAACCTTTGGATTGTTATTTAAAAATGTGCTTTATTATTTTAAATATGCATTAATAGTTTTGCTGTGTTTTTATGTGTGTTATGAGATTAGTTTAAGAATATTATGTAGAAATAAAATCAAGGAGTGGATATGAACAGAGCATACAAAATGGAGCAACCACGGACAATAAAAAGGCCGACAAGAAGGCCACCAAGAATAAAGAAGTAGACAACAGTATATCTGACAAGAAGGAAGCCTAAACTGGCCAGAATCCAAGGCTATCTGACTAAACATTTAAGGCTGTACCCCTTATTGGACTAAACACCCAAAATCACACCTATGGCTACACACCTCCCTTAGCTGTATAAAACTCCAGCTAAGAACCCTCCCTCCCTCATTCTTGCTGGTAAGTCTTGCCTGGTTTTCTTGACTTGCTACTGATCTGTGTGAATGCCCGTTGGAATAAATTGGTTAAACGACTGTCTGGCTCATGCTTGTGAAAGAACCTGGCCTAGTCACTGTGCGGAGCTTAGAGACTGAAAGGTCGCTGCCCTGGTGCAGAAGCCGACTGATTCCTAAGCTCTTTGGAACTGTCGTAAGGTGCCCAAAGTAAGCAAGAGAAAAATCTCTCCATCCTCCCTTCCAAGGAATATTTCAATTATGTTTCTTCTAAGACCAATATTAAAATATAAAATGAAATATACATCCAGTCAGTACACCTATCCTAAGTGTAGAGCTCCATGTATTTCAGCAAACTGATCCCATCTTGCAACCAGCACCCAGATGAAGAAGCAGAACATTGCCCATGGCGTCAGCACTGCCTTGTGTGGAGAATGGCCTACCATTGTGTTCTTGTAAATTTCACATTTCCATTCTATTGTGATCTCTACTGCGCAGTTTGAAAATTGGTCTCTCATCATTTTGATTACTTCTCCCACTCTTATTAATTTAATTTCCTTCCCATTAGAAAAGAAAAAACTTTACCTTTATCTTGCTCGATTTTTTTAACAACATGAAATTTGACTGAAGAGAAAATTCAAAACTGTATCAAGCAGAGCAATACAAAACTAAGACAATAGCATCGTGTAGGATGACAGAACATAACGTTAAGAAATAACATAGTACTTCCCTTTAAATAGATTAGTGAGAATCATGCTTTGTGCTCAAGGTAGCATATATACAATATAATGCCAAATGTTGCTATGGAAACTATTCAATGATAGAAAAGCAGTTGCATAAAATTTATATAATTTTTGGATTTCTGAGAATTTTCACTTCTAAGTTTATAATACACAGAACTTTGTACCGAATGGGGGCATTCATCTATCTGGTAAACATCTTTTTTTGTCTTTCTGTGCTGAAATAACTCTACTATTGATTGAATTATTTTGAAAACCTTGCCCAAATCACCAAAGTTCTGTTTTTAAGACTTTAGCTTGTTACATATTCTTCTTAAAAAAGGAAAAAATGCATATTACCCCATCCTTTGCTTAAAGAACCAGGAAAGCCTGATAAACAACTTAAGTTATTACTTAAAGGGACTGTTCAGTTCTTTAGAAACTTAGCAGGAATAAGTGGCCTGTAGGAAGATGAGAACACTGATAAGTTGGAGAGTAATGCCAAAAATCAGTAATACTAATCTTTGACTCTCAAGTCAGTTTGAAACCAGTTTAGAAAAGATGGTAGGACTTCATGTTCTAGGCCCCAGGTGTTACCACCTTCCTTTTCAAAAGAACAAAAACATGCCTTCATCAATCCAACTTGCATTTTCCAAGCCTCTGGTTTAGTACTCTTCATAGGCACTCCACAACGGAGAACAGAACCTTGAGAGAGAACTTCCTGTTCTCAGACAGTTTAGCAGTGGCATGACAAAACCAACACAATTATAGCTAGTGAGAATTATACATGGGCTGCTAGTTTACCATTAATTGTGAATGGTTTGGGAAGTTCTCCTCAGGAGATGACATTTGGTCTGAATACCGAATGGCAAGAAGGAGGCAGGTATAGGAAAATGTGGGGAAACACCACACAGGAGGTGAAACAGACAAAGGCTCCAGAACAGAGGTAAATCATTCTCTCTTCTGAGAACCGGGAGCTGCCACTTAATCCCCAGCGTCAGCATCCCGAAGTTCAGAGATTTCTGTGCCACTTGACATTCAAGTTATGCCATTCAAAAGAAACAAGATGGCGGCCTATTTTGTTGACTTTCTTCTTGGCAGCCATGGTCTTGGTGCTTCCAAGTAATGCTCTGGTGGCTACAAGGCTGACACAGAAGTTCAACAACCATGTTCTCTTCTTCTTCTTCTTTTTTGAAAAATACTTTTATTGGGGACTCTTACATCTCTTGTCACAATCCATACATTCATCCAGTTTGTCAAGCACATTTGTACATATGCCACCATCATCATTTTCAAAGCATTCTCTTCCCACTTGAATCCGTGATATCAGATCCCCATTTCTTCCCCCTCCCTCTCCTGCCTGCCCTCTCTCAGGAACTCTTGATAAGTTATAGATTATTATTTCCATATCTTATATTGTCCTCTGTTGTCCCTCACCCACTTTCCCATGATTTTTCCTCCTGGGAGGGGATTCTAGATTGATCCTTGTGATTGATTCCCCCTTTCTCCCTTCACTCTCCGCTAATCCCCCTGGTATCTCTACTATCAGTATTGGCCCCGAGGGGTTTATCTATCCTGGATTCCTTGTGTTGCAGGCTCTTATCTGTAGCAGTGCGCGTGCTCTGTAATAATCTGATTTGTAAGGTAGAATTGAGGTCATGATAGTGGGGTGAAGGAAGTATCAAAGAACTAGAGGAAAGTTGTGTGTTTCATCGGTGCTATACTGCACCCTGACTGGCTCATCTCTTCCCTGTGACTGCTCTGTGAGGGGATGTTCAACTGCCTACAGATGGGCATTGGGTCTCCACTCCATGCCCCCCACCTCCATTCACCTTGGGTATGGTTTTGTCTTAGATGGGTCTTAGATGCCTGATACCTGATCCCATGGACACCTCATGATCACACAGGCTGGTGTGCTTTTTTCATGTGGGCGTTGTGGCTTCTGAGCTAGATGGCTGCTTGTTTATCTTCAAGCCATTAAGATTCCAGACACTATATCTTTTGATAGCTGGGCACAATCAGCTTTCTTCACCACATTTGCTTATGCATCCACTTTTGTCTTCAGCAATCCTGTCAGGGAAGGTGAGCATCACAGAATGCCGGATTGTTAGAACAAAGTGTTCTTGTGTTAAGGGAGGCCCAATGTCCACCTGCAACCTTAACTCTTAACATATAGAAGTGAGTACATAGTTCTAGTCTCCTCTCGTTTTATATATAACTATATATATTTATATATGTACATACCTGTAGTTAGGCCTCTGTAAATGTCCTTTGCCTCCAGGTTTTTTCTTCTATTTTCTTTTATTTTCCTCTTGTCCCACCATCATGTTTGGCTTTCATTTGGGTATAGTAATTCCTCACTGCTACATTGCCCTTGATTGAGCCCCACTAGGCATCCTACATCCTTCCTTCCATTGATTTTAGTTCACTTGTTGTTCCCTTGTCCCTGGGTTGGTTCCCCACCCTCTTCCTTTCTCCCACCTCCCCTTCTCCCGTATCCCCCGGAACCATGAGTCCCGTTCTTTTCATCTTTGAATTGTTTATCCCACCTATCTTATCTAGATAGGCACACAAAGACATAAATAAATGCATAAACCAGGCAAAGCCAAACAAAGCAACAAAGGGAGTCAAAACCAACAAAACAATAACAACAACAAAAACCAAAACCAAAATAGCAATAACAAAAAGAAAGCCACTGACAAAAATGGAAAAGCCTATAAATAGTTCAAGTTCTGTTTGTTGGCCTTTACGTGTGTTTACCAGTCGAGTCTGGTGGGGTGGCACGCTCAGTCTCCAAAGTCTATCTTTTTATTGCCTGGGGGTTTCATCACTCTGCTCCCCATGCTGCTCTGCTGCATGCCCTCAGTGCCTTGCCCCAGTGTGATGGGGCCAGACCCTGCACTACT
>NW_022111370.1:4968478-4970117 GCF_000313985.2 Echinops telfairi | reverse complement strand
GTGTCATTGCTAAAGATGTTTTCCCTGTCTGTGGCCTTTCTAATTACTCTCATGGAGAATTTTTTCGATGTACACAGGTGATTCATCTTCAGTATATCCCACTTGTCAATTTGAGACTCCTCTGTATTTGTATCCTTCTCTATTTCTGATAGCCTATGTGTTCCCTGTGCCAAGTTTCTCAGGTTTGTCCCAATTCCCTCATTAATGGCCTTAATTGTTTGGGGTTTTGCCTCAGGTCTGTGATCCACCTTTAGTTTATTCTTGTGCATGGAGTGAGGTAAGGGTCTTTCTTTGTTTTTTTGCAGGTAGATATCCAATTTTTCCAGCACCACTTATTGAAGAGGGCATCCAATTCCCATTTGATATATATTTTTTGGCCCTTATAAAATATCAGTTGCCTGTATGCTGATGTTTTTATTTCTGGGTCTTCAGCTCTTTTCCATTAGTCTGAGTATCTGTCGTTATACCAGTACCACACTGGTTTGACCACCGTGGCCGTAAAATACGTGCTAAAGTCAGGTAGAGCAAGCCCTCCCACTTTGTCCTTCTTCTTGAGGAGTTCTCAGCTAATTATGGGTTCTGTTCTCTGCTTCTATACCTTTGCTTTCCCTCTCTCTACCCTTCTATCTCTGGCTCTATTCTTTCTTTCCTCCCTTCATCCCTTCCTCACATATTCTACAAGTATCTATGAAAAGCCTAGGGTGTGCTTATTTGACCAAAGAAATGCAGGAAATTTCGTGGGAGCAGATTCGTCAGTTGGAGTTCACCAAGAACAGGTGGTCCTCATCCAAGGAATTGAAACACACAGATTGCTTCAGCCTTGGCTGACTCTCTGAGGCAGAATTGGAAAGTTCCAGACTCCCAAATTTCAAAGCACAATAACCTCTTCTGTTTGTTTCACTTATTTTAGCAAATGTCTCTCGTTTGTGAGATCAACATCTTTGGCATGCACATTTGGAGGTGGGAGGGTGGGGGAAAGTGTTATGCCAACAGTGAGGGGAAAACCAAACTTTGTTCTCTGTACATGAAAATAATGACTCACTCCTTTACATGAGGGTTTTATAGCATTTTTTAATAAGAATAACATCTCTTTTACTCATTCTGTGCTTGACAATCTTGGTCACAACTCTTTTGGGTTGAACAAGATTTGGATGTTATTAATCTTGTTGCATTCCTTCAAACCATGCGAGGAGGTTCTTTGAGGTCCCTGGATGGTGCAAAAAGTTAAATATTCGACTATGAGTCTGAAGGTTGGGAATTTGAACGCACCTAGCATACCTTGGCTATGTTTTCTAAGGGTCACGGTCTTAGCAACCTTGTGGAACAAGGTTCTGACCTGACACACATGGGTTCGCCAAGAGCTGGAATTGACTCGGGGGCAAATAACAATAATAAAGAGGTTCTTTAATGAAACATTGGTATGAATATGTTAGTTGCAATTAACAAAATTCATGCTAGCAAATGAGACCTACGTATAGTTTATCTGCACGCTAGACCCAAACATTATGCTGTCCTTCACCGTTTTCACAATCATTGTTATGTTTGAGACCCGCCCTTGCAGCCACTGTGTCCATCCTTCTCACTGAGGGTCTTTCTCTTTTTGATTGACTTCCTACTTTTCCAAGCATGGGTCCTTCTC
>NW_022111370.1:4964416-4966824 GCF_000313985.2 Echinops telfairi | reverse complement strand
TTTTTGTTGAGTTCCGCAAAACCAGTTGTTAAAATGGCACTTGTAAACCGAGTTCTCGCTAAGGTGGGTGGCTGGCCTGCCGCCCAGTGTGGAAATCACAAGTTTACATTCCTTATTGTTTTTTAACACATCTGTGCAACCGCATAGGCCAAGTGCCCGTCGTAATGTTCATGCTGTTCATTGATAGGTATAAACATTTAACAGAATTATGGTGGTAACATTGATTTGTTCATTTAATAAAATTTCATAAAACTTGTTATACTTTCAAGGAAATAATATATTTTTATTCCCTTGTGTTTGTTTCTTCAGTAAACAAACATACAACATGAGGAGAAAAAGTGCCTAACAATCTAAATCCCCACAAGATATCATGAGTGAATTGTATAGCTCCTGAAAGTGTCAAAGAGAGAAAACTATAATCAGAAACAGTTGCTGTAAGTTCTGCAGAAACATAAAGTTCTTCAAAGATGAACATAATATGTTTAGAGAAGAGAAGTTTCTAATATGTCAAACGCAATGACTATTGTTAAAGTAGCCTATCTCTAAAGTAATGGTATCGTACTTCTACAGTGAAAAGATGGTTAAGGATAATCCACACTTTTATTCTTCAGATAAAAGTGAAGAATATTACAAGTGAGGATATCAATCAAGGAACAATCTAGAAATATCATAAATAATATTTTTATTGTTTTCGTCCGGTATTATTGAATATTTTTATTAATATTTTAAACTATTTTTATGATATAATCTAGTTTTGTGTACTTCTTTTTAAATTCTTATTTAAGTATTAATGGTATTGATGGGTTATCCTATGTTCACACTTAAAATGATCATTAGAGCAGCAAACTGGTTGTTAAATTATTTGAATCCCACCACTGGGCAGAGACTGTTCATCTCATTTACTACTGCATCCTCAATACTTAGCTAAGAGCCTGGCCCAAAGTAGATCAGTAAATACCCTTCAAAGCCCTTTCTCCTCTGCACCTGGAACAATACCTCAAAAAAAAAAGTGTCTTAAATGTCTGACATTAACTCACTTGAGAGAGACTGCCATTTTCTTGTGACTTTTTAGATGTTTTCCTTCTGCCTTGTGTATCCAGCATTCATTGTCCAAATTGACACAACACAGAGAAGAAGGGTGTTAGGAATGAATTGTGTCCCTCCAAACTAGGTGTTAGAAACCCAAGGCACTTTGTGGATGGAGGTGAACCTGACCGAAGCCATGGTGTTTTTGATGGGTTCATATGGATGCGAGATTGCTGAATGTCACTGTACTGCCAGAAGAACAAACAAATCTGAGTGGGATGAAGTACCACCAGAGAACTCCTTAGAAGTGAGGATGGGCAGCCTTTATCTCATGTGCTTTAGACACGTTATCAGGAAGGATCAGTCTCTGGGGAAGGACATGCTGACTGGAAAAGTAGCATGCCTGTGAACAAGAGGAAGACCCACAATGAGATGGATTGACAAAGGGCCGACAACAATGGACTTAAATATAGGAAACATTGTGAGGATGGCACAAAACGGGGCAGTGTTTCATTCTTGTACATAGGGTCGCTATGTGCTGGCACTTAACAACAATGGAGTCAGGGCCCGGATCGGACTTCTGTTGTGCAATAAAGTTCAGTGCCTTAAAGGCACTAACTTGCGTGTTTCTGTGCATCAGCACTAGAAAAGAAGTCTAGGAGTTTCCTTGGAGCAATGTTTTTGTTATTTATCACAGCATTGACTTCAACTCCAATATGTGCAGAGTAGAACTACTCTGTAAGATTCTATAATGTTGTGAGTTTGGGAAGCAGATTACTAGACTTGCCTTCTGATGTGCTTCTGGTGGGTTTCAACCAGCAACCTATCAGCTAGTAGTCCAGTATTTAATAGCTTGTGTTACTCAGAGAGCCTTATTCTTGAAACAGTGGGCCTCTTGGAAGGACCAGCAGATGGTCAGGCTGCAAAACTTCCTTGGGTTAGGGCAAGAATCATGGCAGAGGTTTTCTGAATCCTTACTGCACATAGGAGAGATAACTTTGTAAAGTCAAATTTTTTTTGCTAAAGAAGTAACTATTGAGACATAAAGAGGAGGTCATGACCAATGACAATGATCCCAGGAAGAGAAACATTATGTATAATTGCTACTGGAAGCATGTTCCCACAGTAACTGGAAAGTCTCTGACTTCTGTACAGATAGACTTAGTACATATTCTCAGTGCCAGATTCAGAAGTGACCCTAATATTTGAGCAAGAGTCTAATAAAAGACTTGAGCAGGATTATTTGTAGTTTTTTCTTCCAGCAGCTGGAAATAATTTTTTAACCTAATTTTGTGTCTTGGAGTCTTTCTTAAGACTTGCCATATTCTTTCCTCCTGCAGTGGGCATCATTGCATGTGGTTTGCAAGTTTAAGGAGGACTAT
>NW_022111370.1:4960462-4964316 GCF_000313985.2 Echinops telfairi | reverse complement strand
TGGACTTTTTTGGGATGCTTTCTTAATGTACACTTACCTTTTATATAAAACTCTGTCATATACATAAAAAAAAAAGACTTGCCATATGAAGCAGGGAAGATGCCTAGATCCACGGAACTAGTGAAAATTTAGTGAGAGATTTCCCTTGTCAATTAAGTACTTTATATGCCTATGCATTGTTTATGGAACCCCCATAATAACTTGCAAGGCAGATTCTATTATGATTTCCCTTCCATAGGTGGAAGAACTCATTCTGTAAGGAGTTAAGTAAATGACCACAGAGTGCTTCGTAGAGGCAAGCATGGTGAGAGACTTCATCTTACATGCTTTGGACATATGTCAGGAGAGACCGGACCATGCAGAAGGACATCGTGCTTGGAAGATGCTTAGGGAGATGGATTGACCCAGGGGCTGCAATAATGGGTTCAAGCATAGAAGAACTAACGGTGAGGATGGCCCAGGACGGGGCAGGGCTTCATTCTCTGGGGCATAAGGTTACTTTGGGTTAGAACCAACTCAATGGCACCTATCAACAAGTGGAGATTTATCTATTCATTTGGTAAAAGCACTTTTTGTTTTAAGATCAGATTAAATAATCTGAAAAGTTAGTCATTCCCTAAGGGCATACCACAGCTCTTTTTTCGTTTGAGAGAGAAAAGATTCTTCTGCAAACTTTCCACCATCCCGCCCACCCTGAACATGTTTATGTTCTTCTGAAGGGTTTGTTATATTGTTTGATACCATATTGTGTTTTTATTTTTGGTGGCAAAGGTTTTCCTAACTGATAGCTGTTTGCGGATGGTACCATACAGAATTTTCAGTGCTAATGTAATTCAGAGTCTGCGGAGCAAGGGGAAGGTATGTGAATTGTGGTTAACATTCCCCAGCATTTCACAGGCAACCCACTGCTTTCACATATTGCCCAGAGGAGAAGCTTTGGAGCTGCTGAGAAGAATATGAAAACTCCAGTAAGAATTAGCAGTAAAATAATGTTTGAGAAGAATAATGCTTTCCTGAAGAAGACACTCAGATGAAGTCAAGGTTATTGCTACAAGAACTTGCATGGCAGCAAATTCCAGTCCTTCAATCTCTGTTAGTTCAGATGTGTTTTAAATCTTAAGCTTCTGTTCCATATTAATTATGTTTACCCATTTACCAATCTCCGTTTTCTTGGGGGAAGCCTTCCTTTCCTCCTTCATGGGGGACAATCACCTCCCATTGGTGTGTCATCTCATCCTGGGCTCTGCATCTGCTGGCTCTGTGATAGCTTTGTGACAAGTGCAGACAAGCTACTGGGAAGCAGGCTGTGCAATGGAAAGGCAGCTTGTTTGACCCTCTGGCTGTGACATAGTGGACACTATGTTCTACCAACCTTGCCATGATAATACCTTCTGAAGGTACAAGGAGGAAATTATTTGTTTCTCTGGGCCAGGGGAGGCTTTGTGAAGGAAAATCAGGCTGGCTTTTGAAGGCCCCAGAAACTCCATGAGTATGAAGCCAGAACCAATTGGCTTACTGTTGTATTGTCCAGTGTTTCCTAGATTTCTTGAAACATCACAGCCACTGAAGAAACATTTGCCAGGCGAATGAGTGAGCGATAGAAGAATCACTGTGTCCATACTGAGAGGCATCGGAAGTTGAAAAATGGAGGTTTCTTTGCTTTCTGGAGGTGCCATTTTCAGCTTTTCCAACCTGGGGAAGTTACCAGTTTGACTATATTAGCGTCCCTGATTGTGAAGACGAAGAGGGAAAAGCCGTTGCTCAGACAGCACTGTGACGAGTCAAAGAGACAAATGATGTCAAAATGTAGCAGAAACTCAGGTCAGTACCATGTTTCAGTGTTGGAGGGATTGCAGTTGTTGAGATTTATTGAGTAACATGCCTGGAAACCTCTCCATTTGAAAAAGGGCTCCATATTTTCCTGAGGGTTAATTTCCAATGATCATTTTCAGAAAATTGCAAAATGGAAATGAACCTTGTTGCCACCCTTCTTGTGTTATATAATAAGTAGGCTGCAGAATATCTCCTCTCATAGGACAGGTACCCTTTTTAATTTTTTTTGTGTGTGTGTGTGTAAAAACAGATCAGCACAGGTAATTTAGATAATACCCCTCGAGACGATTCAGTCTTTTTCTAAATGTAAGTATTTCTTTCACTATAATTGACTGCATTTATTTGAAAAGATATGCACAGTGAACCTAAGATGACAATATCTGAAGCTAGAATTTCAGAGACACAGGAGCTGGGAGCTGATCACCAGCTGGTTTGCACTATTTTCACAACTAATGTCCATGAAAGCACTCTCTAGCACACTCTTCATCTCTCATAAATTCAGAGACCCCGCAGTTTGTTTTTTCCAAGAATGTTAATGAAACACCACTTAATAACCAAATTTAAGTACAAAGGAATCCACTCTATTTTCATTTTAAGAAGGTATTAAAAGGATCCAAACAAACATACAGTGTAGGCAATCCTTTAAGATGCCCTCAAAGAAGACTACTCGCTGGTGTACAAACCCTGCATAAATCCCTCCCCTGGTTATGAAGAAAAAACCACTCATCGCAATGCTGTAAGACAGAGTAGAATTGATAAGGCTGCGTATCTTCACAGAAGTTTGCCATATCTTTCTCCCTAGGAGCAGCTGGTGTGTTCGTACCATCAACCTGTCATTTAACAACTGAGTGCTTTACCCGCTGCACGTCCAGGGCTCCTTTGCGTATGGAGATAACTTGTTAATAGATGGTTGTTGTTAGGTGTAGTTGAGTCACTTCTGATGCCTAATGGCTGTAGGTACAACAGAACAAAATACTGCCTGGTCCTGTATTATCCTCATCATCATTGCTATGTTGAAACCCATTGTTGTATCCACTGTACCAATATATCACCTTGACCGATTCTCTTTTTCATGGACCTTCTACATTACTATGCATGCTGTCTTTTTCCAGAGACTTGACCTTCCCTATAACATGAAGTATATGAGACAAAGTCTCATCATCCTAGCTTCTAATGAATTTTCTGGCTGTACTTCCCCCAAGACAGATTCATTAATTCTTCTGTCAGTCCATATATATTCATCATTCTTCACCAACTCCACAACTCAAAGGCATAAGTTCTTCTTCCACTTTCTTTATTCATTCTCTCGCTCATGGTATATTCAATATTCTTCACCAATACCAACATTCAAATGCATTGATTCATGTTTAGTTTTTCTCATTCAGTCAAACTTTCAGATGCATTTGAAGTCATTGAAAACACTTTGACTTGAGTACAGGACCCTGAAAATTTTACTCCATCCATGTCATGAAGGTTGACTCTTCTTTGAGGAGTCAGCTCTTCTGCAGTGATATTCTGAGTGTCTTCCAAACCTGAGGTGCTATCTTCTGGTACCATATTAGACAATATTCTAAGGCATTCATAAGATTTATAGCACCTAATCTCTCAGAAGTGGACCACCTCTTTCTTCTTCCTACTCTCTTAGGCTGGAAGCTCTGTTGAAACATGTCCATCATAGATGTCTCTGCTGGTATTTGAAGTACCGTCGGCATAGTTTTTAACACTACAGCAGCACACGCAAAGCCCACCACAGGATAACATACTGGCAGATTAGTGGTGTAATCTTATCGTGGACCCCTTTATGAAGAAGAACATAACACTTAGTAAAGTATTAAAATTACATTTCCTTGGTAAAGGAAAAAAAAAAAGAGGAAGATCCTCAATCGACACAGCGGCTGCAACAATGAACTCAGAACTAAGACTTGTAAGTATGGTGCAAGAGCAGGCAATGCTTTGTTCTGTTGTACTTAGGTAGTGTCTTTATGAGTTGGAACTGACTTGATGGGACCTAACCGGCCCCC
>NW_022111370.1:4958487-4960362 GCF_000313985.2 Echinops telfairi | reverse complement strand
ACACACACACACACACACACACACACACACACACACACTATGGCATTTTGTAGTTTTCTCTTGTTGCTTATATACTTCCTTTCTTGCTTTGAGCTAAAAGAGTTTGATTGAAATAAGTCTGGGTGAAGATCTCTTTAGATTCACTGTTCTTGAAATTTGCCAAGCTTCATGGATTTTCAGATTCATATTTTTCCTTAGGCTTGGAATCTTTCTGCTATAATTTCCTCAAATATTCTTTCTGTTTCTTTATTCCCCCCATCTTTTGTAGTTTCCATAATACATACACCGAATCTCTTAATGGTGTCTCATAGCTCTATTTGGCTTTATTTATTCATTTTAAGTTTCTTCTATTTCTTGGGATTTAGTAAATTCAATTATTTGGACTCTAGTTAACTTGCTATTTCTTCTGCCTGTAAAAGTCTATTGTTTCGTTACTCTCCTGCATTTTTTAATTTCAGTTATTTTCTTCCTCAATTCCATTACTCCTGTTTCTTTCCCCCTTACATTTTTATGTAAGTCTATGCTACACTGAAGGTGGTGGTGGAACACAAGGCTAAAGGCATTAATTTAGTACCAATAGAAACATTTCTACAAACTAATGCTATAGTGGAGGTACTTACTCATTTATTCCAGGAAATTTGGGAAACAGCTACCTGGCCAACTTACTGGAAAAGATCCATATTTGTGTCCATTCCACAGAAAGGTTATACAACAGAATGTAGAAGTTATTAAATGCTATTATTAATATTTATAATTGGCCATGACAAATTAATTGTATACTCCATTGTACTAGGAGCCCTGGTGACATTGTCTGGTAAGTGCATGACTGCTAATCACAAGATTGGTGGTTCAAACCCATCAATCACTACTCAGGAGAAAGATGAGGCTATTATCTCTCATAACAGATTTGTAGTTGCAGCAATTCTATACAGGATCACTTTGAGTGAGAATCAACTCATTGGGGGTGGATTTGACTTTTTTTTATCATTAATTTCCCATGAAAATATATATTTTTTGCTAAAGATAATTCAAACATTTTTGCAGCTATACCCTGACAAGGGTCTTGCAGAAATTCAATCTTGATTCAGAAGAGAATTTAGGAGAAGGAATATCATTGGTGCTGCCAGATAGATCTTGGCTGAAAGCAGAGAATACCAGAAAGATGTTAATTTGTGCTTTATTGAGTATTCAAAGGCATTCAACAGTGTGAGTCCTAAGAGACTATGGATAACATTGTACAGAACAGGACATACAAAACACTTAGCTGGCCTCATACAGAACCTGCACATAGACCAAGAGGCAGTCATTCTAAAAGCACAAAGTCAAACTGAGTAGTTTAAAAACATGAAAGGTGTGTTTCAAATTTGTATATTTCACCATACTTATTCAATCTGTATGTTGAAAAAATTATCTGAGGATCTGAACTAGATGAAGGAAACTGTGGCATCAGGATTGGAGGAAGGCTCATTGACAACCTTTGCTATGCAGGTGACATACCCTTGCTTGTTGAAAGCAGAGAGGGCTTGAGGCACTTACTGAGAAGAGCAAAGACAACTGATGATGATGGAGACAACTGTCGATGTGGATGACACTTGAATGCAAAGAACACAAAGTCTTGGACCAATAACACCAGGATAAATGGAGAAAAGGCCGAAGGTGTCAAGGCTTTTATTTTACTTGGATCCAGAATCAATGCTCATGGAAGCCGCAGTCAAGCAATCACGATTGACTGCACTGGGTAAATTTTTATGGGGGAAAGACCAGCCCCCGACAACTAATTGTGGGTTCAATAGGCACAATTGTACAGTTAAAATATATATAAAGATTATAGTAAAGTCATAGAGAGCATGAGAGATAGAAGAGAGATTGAAATAA
>NW_022111370.1:4954217-4958215 GCF_000313985.2 Echinops telfairi | reverse complement strand
GGACAATGTAGGGGCACACATGCTATAGTAAGAGGAAAGATTAAGGGTATACACGTGACAAGAGGGGCGGATCCTAGATTCAGGATGGCAGCCTAACCTTGGATGTCACTGAGCCGGTTTGACTTCTTCTTTGGCTCTCCATGGAAACCATTATAAGTAGCGTGTGAACCACACCTACAGTGGACCAGACTGATGTCTGAATGCCTTCAGAGAGACTATCTTTAAGCATCTGACCTCCCATCATAGAGGCAAATAGCCTCTAATGTTTGGGATATCTTTTGGGGAGACAAAGCTGGGGGTAAGGTCTCTTTATAATCCCACAAATTTTCTGTAAAAGACATTGTTAAAGTGTTAAAGAATAAAGACATTACTTTGAGGATTTCTTAATATGCCTCACCCATCTCATGATATTTTCAATTCCCTCATTTGCATGCACAAACTTGGGCAGTAAATGTGACCAGAGAAAAATGAAGTCTTTGAATTTTGGTGGTGTTGAAGAATGTTAAATATGCCATTGATTTCAAGAAGAACAAATACAACTTGGACAGTCAGAATGCTTAGAATGCAGGGTGGTGGAAATTTGTTTCATGTACTTTGGTCATATTATTGGAAGGACCAGTCCCTGGAAAAGACCATCATGCTTACTCAAGTAAAGAGGCAGCAAAAATGAGGAAGCCCTTCAAATGTATGCATTCACATCATTGTTACAGAAATGGCTCAAATATAACAAGAATTATGAGCATAGTGCAGGAGGGGTTAGTGTTTCTTGCTGTTATACATAGGCTTGCTTGATGGTACTTAACAACAACAGCATATCCTTATTAAGACTCTCATATTGTGATGTGATTTTCAATATTGTTTACTGTGTGTAATCTTTGACTTCTTTGAGCTCATTTAAATTTGTTTCTTGACAATACTGTTGTATTTTTTTATTCTTTTTCCATTTTTGTTACCTTCCATACCTCCTCCCCGCCTTGGAAGCAATTTCTGCTTCGTCAAGCTGGTTTTAAAATTAGGTCATCTTCTCTTGCCTTCTCATATGACTTGCAATTTTTTCCTGAGCACGTGGCCTTTGAACACGATTCAAGTAATTCTGGATTTTAGATTCTTCTCTTTTCCTCATATTGTTTTGAGTGTGGCTATTTTGTTCTTCCTTCAGTGCACCCCTTACTGCTTCAACTTTGAGTTGGTCATCAGAATTCTACGTTTGTGTTCCTATATCCCTGTATATGCTACTGTGTTAGTCCTTTCCTATAAATCATATGGAGATTGAGCCACATTTCCAGTCATGTTGCTATCTTGGGGATTGGAATCTTTAGGAACCCTTTCTTAGGGTGCTCAAGCTCTTCTGGTGTCAGTACGTTCACCAAGCCCTTTTCTAAAGTCCAGGGCTTCACAACTGTTAACAAGGCACTCCCTCCCAAGACTAACATGGCCCAAGGATTGTAGTGCATGAACACATGCTCTATTGTCTGTAGGGAGCACCTTCTCTAACTTTGATGCCATCACTTGAGCCTGGCTGTTTACTAAGCCTGAGCTTCACCATTGTCCACACAATGCTTCCTTCTGAAGTTCATGTAGCTTGTGGTGCACTAAAGCTTTGTGATCTGCAAAGTCTACGTCTTACTGGACCTTCCTGGGACCTCTGTGGTAAAAGGTGTCAAGTCATCATTTATTATGTCTTCTTTCTTAGACTTCCTTGCCCATGGCGCCTCCCCTGGGGCCTGGTTGTATGCCAAGCGCTCATTGCAGTCAACATCAATTGCTGCACTCCATGATGGCCATGCCGTGAGGAGAGTGGGATGAGGATGCTCTATAGGCCTCATCTCTTCTTTTAACATGGTTTAGTGTTCCCTCTGGTCTTCTAACTTTTATTTAATGTCTAGAGTTTTGAGGCTTTCATTTTTCAATACTTGCTTCTTGCCTTCTACAGTAGTTGTTCTATGGGTTCTGCTTCTCCCACCACTTGCTCCCTTCCTTCAGCAACATTTTCTCAATGAGGACTTGTGGGAGTATACCAGGGTTAGGGTGAAGCCAGTCAAATGTCACGTTTGCACGATGGCCTTCCAGTGGTGTCCTTGACACATATATTAGCATGAACTGGTAATATATATATTTTTTACAAGAGGGAATGAATTATTTTAATTCTATGAACACCAAAAAGTCATGGAACAGCACATTTCCTGCACCATGCTACGGAGATTAAGTGGGGACAGATGTGAAAACCCATAAAGGAGTTCTTGATTCTCAATTTTTGCTATGTGTATATTGCTTTAAAAAGTCAGAGGAAATTTAATTGATTAAAAGATGAAGTTGGTGTAAGATATGAAAAATACTCTCCACTCACAAGGGTGGAGAGGGGAGAGGGAGGGAAAAAGAGGAACTGATATCAAGGGCTCAATAGAGAGTAAATGTCTAGAAAATAATGATGGCAACATATGTACAAATATGCTTGATACAATTGATTTATGGATTGTTATAAGAGATGTAAGATCCCCCAATAAAATGATCTTTTAATTAAAACAAAGAGGAAGCCCCCAAGAGCTGTTAGATTTTCACAATAAAACACATGTGTATGATGGAAAGAGATACTTGTTTACCTCCAGAAACAGATTGGCCTATACAATTAAGAAACTGCCAAAGAGTGCATTATTTGCATGACATTTTGGCAGGGAAGCGAAGTGATCTTGACCGGTAACTTTTAATCCCTCCTGATTCACATCAAGAAGCTAAAGGCTCGGCAAACCGTCCTCTCATTCATGGCTCTAGTTCAGCCTTCTTCCTGTCTCATCCTTTATCTCTTCTCTTTGGTTCATTTCCCCTTTTTCTTTCTCAGAATCTTATTCCATAATAAGACACTTCAATTTTAATATTATGATATTTTCAATGTCTCCTTTTCATAACTATCCCACATTCCTTTTGTTCCAAGTGATATACCAGATTTAGTTAGGTAATGGTAAAGCTTTCCAAGGATCTGAGAAGAGGTCAAAACTCTTTAACAAGGAGACAACTCACGAGAGAGGCTTATTCCCTCTAATACAATCATCTAGAAGGAGGGAGTGCAGTGCTGCCCAGAGGCATAGTGTACAGACAAGGTGTCAACAGGAAGCAAATCAGAGGAGCAGTTGCTTTCTTCTGCTTCTGACTTTGCATCTTTCCTCTCGTGATCCTACCATGACCCATGGCTGCACAGCGTCAGTCCTCTCAACCTGTGAAGAATAGAATAGCACGGGTTTGGTGCTGAGAAACAAGAGCACAATAACTGTCACACCTGCTATGTTCCAAATAGTGTGCTATATCCTAACAGATGGGCAAAGTTAGAGAGATGGACGAAGGTAGTAGATGATGAAATTGTGTCATACAAAGTGTCTCCAAAGCTCATATATTGCTTTTCTTGGGCTATGAAGGGAGCCCCAGTAGCGTGGTGGGTTATGTACTGAGCTGCTCATCACATGGTCAGGGTTTTGAAACCATTAACCACTCCATGGGAGGAACGATGAGGCTGTCTTCTCCTGTAAGGACTCAAAGCACCAGGTCTCAAGATGGGCCTCTGCCCTATTGTGTCACTGTGAGTTAAAAGAGCTCTGCTGCACAAGGCCTCTTTGGAAGATTGAAAAGCCAGGGTGTTACGTTGAGGACTAAGGTGTGCCTGCCCCAAGGCATGGCATTTCCAATTGCCTCATATGCATGTGCTAGTTGGACATTAAATAAGGAAGAATGATCAATGTGTTTGAATTGTGCTGGAGAAGAATATTGAAAATATCATGGACTGTGAGATAGTTAAGGTTTATTGTGCCAACCTGGCCGATAAACTCATGTGGAATTAATTGAAAGGCAGAGAGATAAATGGCTCTGCGAGCCTCACCTTTCTAGTTCTGAGGTCTCTTGCTTTCTGATGGTCAGACCAGGGTGCAGCTGTCTTAGCCAGTTCTCTGCTTCAGCTGGCAAGGCTCACTTCCTGTGAGACATCCCTGAGGAGAAGCCACATGGACCTATCC
>NW_022111370.1:4946392-4952329 GCF_000313985.2 Echinops telfairi | reverse complement strand
AGTCCAGTCTGTTGGGGCACCACGCCCTGGCCCCAAAGTCTGCCTTCAGCATTCCCTGGGGACCTTGCTGCTCCATTCCCTTGCTGTTCCACTGCACTCCCCCAGTGTTTTGCCTCGGTGTGGCAGGATCAGATCGGTTGCAATTCCCACACTGTGTCTCTGGTGCTGTCCCTCGCAGGGCCATGGGTCAGTGAGGGGCATCATGTCTCATAGTGGGGCTGGCCATGTGATCCTCTCTGTGGACTGGCTGCTCTAATTGGGGTCATCGTTGTCAAGGCCTGGTGGGCCAGGATGTGCTCCAGTCTCTCCTCCTCCCCCATCATCTGCCCCTGTGTGCTCCGATCAGATATGTCCCTCTCCCGGAGCTGTGGATTCCGTGCCATCCTTTGAAATAAATTCTTCTGGGGGGAGAGACAGGCATCCACTTAGTATTTGCGACTGGGGCCAGCCCCCAGACCTCTCCACTGGTTCCCTACTCCATGCTGGAATGTTGGAGCACTGGGTTGACGTCTGGTCCCTCTTTTCCTGTGGAGATATAAACAATACTCTTACCTTGGGTGGGTTAGCTCCCCATGCCCCCGCTACCCATTTCTTCCTTATTTTCATCACTTTTTTCTTATATATATGAGTTTCCATGGATTTGTTTTCCTGTTTATGCAGGCTAACACAGAGCACTAAAAGGACAAATAATTCTGACTTGTAAGAAGTACAACCAGATTGCACCTTAGAGACAAGGATGGCAACTGACTTCATCCTACCTACTTTGAACATGTTGTCAGGAGAGACCAGTCCCTGAAGGTCACCATGTTTGTTAAATTTGAGGGGCAGAGAAAAAGAGGAAGGACCTCCAGGAGATTGATCAACACAGCAGTTGGTTGCAACAATGGGCTCAGGCATAGAAGCAATTGTGAGGATGGCGCAGGATGTGCAGTGTTTCCATCTGTTGTGCACAGGCTCACTATGGGTTGGAACCGACTTGATGGCTTCTAACAACAACAACAACCACAACTTGGGTTGAAATGGACTCGATGATTATTACTTTGGTCTTTGTGGATTTTAGGGCTATGAAAACAAGTGTTGAGGTGAAGAGCAGCTAAAGGGATAAAGGATCTTCAGATGGTGGTTTGGAGAAACTTCTCTGTGAACATGGCATTTCACCTGGCCAAGGAAGATTGGGTTGAATTGTAATTGCTTGAAGTCAGATAAGATAATGATTGATTGATAAAGTGCTGATTCCTGTTGGTGGTATTGGATGAGGTCGTAGGGAGCACATTCTACCCTAGATGGTAATGTTTATGATATTTGACTAAAACTTAGGATATTAGTGAATTAGGCCACACAGGCATGAGTTGACTGAGACCAGATAGTGGAAAACCAGTTCTAAGTAACATGCTGAAAAACTGGGAGCCATACATTCTCAAAACCCGAGTTATACCACAGGAAAATCATATTTATTTTGTAGCTGGGGACATCTAAGCAGTGACAAGGGCATTTTCAAGGCAGCAGGATCCCAAAGCCATGTGTAAAATATCCTAAGAGAAAGGTGAAAGTTTTTTTCTCTCTTTTTTTAAATTTAGTAACCAGAGGTCCCCAAACTTTTTAGGCCTACCACTCTCTTTCCAGTGCCCTCTTGTTAATTAAAAACGTTTGTACTGCAGTCCAGGATAATCCAGGATAAAGTGTATGTATCTGATTTTGAAGTCCTTCTAAATCATTCCAGAGACCCCCAGAGTGGTATCACCCACTTTGGGAAACACCGATTTAGTTTTTAAAACCCCAGTGTTTGTCAGTTTCTTGCACATCTTCTGCCATTTCACATACTCAGGTACCATCTTAGACTTTTCTGAATCATTAAAAATGAGCTAAAAACTGGCATACTCACAGAGCATTTTCTTAATCCTCCCATTAAAATGTGCTGTTTTATTTGTTCAGTCACTTCATCACTGTTTGTACCAATCCCGTATTTTTCACTCTACTCCTTGTTGCACTAATACATTCTCTGAGAAAGGTCAATACAAACTGATCATTATGAGTTTATATACAAACTTTCATCATTTAAGATGAAAGATCTCTTAAATGTCCAGCTTTTCCAAACTGCTGTACCACCCCATCATCAATTACTCCTCCCCTCAGTACTCATCCTTCCATCGTTGGGATCTGGAATTTGCTGCCATGTCTCACAGATCTCATAAACCATCAAGGGAATGGCTCACCCAGTTGCTGAGACCATTCCTAATTCTATGGGTCAGGTGCCTGTCTGGAGGATTCGGTTTACTCATGTAGCTGACTAGCCCCAAGTGGCAGGTAAGACGATAGGCTGCTGGCTTATAGAGCCAGAGAAATTGGTGAATCAGATTAGACAATAATTGCTGCTTGCAGAGGCATGAAGGATTTAGTTTAAAACATCGTGGAAGCTGGAAAGTCCCAAATACGTGGGCTAACCTCACTCTGGAGGCTTCTCCTGGCTCACACAACTGCAGGGGCAGATGAATCCAAACTGACAGGTCAGACAGCAGGCCACTAGCACATAAAATTTCAGAAGCCAGCAAATGAGCCTCAAGTCTCATGAACTGGAAGTCAGGTGAAAGTGGTCCAGAATAAGAAGAGGTAACTTTGCTAGAGCATTTCTATATGTTGCTCGAAGACCATAGCCCCAACAACACTAAGTGTGACTTTGTCAAGTGGGGGCTCAAGATATCTTCCACACTGCTTGGTTAATGTGTTAGGCCTGTTGACTAGAGAAACAAATCCAGTGACATATATAGTAAGAAAGCATCTCAGCCCAGTCCAACTTGAGGCCATACATTCCTCTTCAGACTCCCACAACCACATACCATGGTGCAGAGTGCAGCAATATCACAGGCCAGTGCAAAGTAATGTGGATCTAAGGCTGGTGGAAATATGGCAGGGCTTGGACAGCTCTCAGGGTGGCCAGAAAGAAGGAAAGTCAAGGCAGAGCAGTAGAGGCAGGTTCCCCAGGCCCTCCTTATGAGAAGGCTACGTCTGTAAGGCTGCACCTCAGGCTGTGACTTAACTGACAGGTTGGATACCATCCCTAGAGTTTCATGTATCTTCAAGTTGACATAAAATTATGTAACTACAAGGTCAATTTATCAGACAACTCTAAATGGTACTATAACCACAGGTAATTTGTTACTTATGAGGTGTCTTTGCGTTGGCTTTTATGCATAGTCACCCATGTACAACAGAACAAAGCACAAGCTGTTATATTGAGCCCATTATAGCAGCCACTGTGTCAATTTCATCTTCCTAATTTTTTTTTTCCTGATCCTCTACTTTACCAAACATGCCGTCCTTCTTCAGGGACAAATTCTCCTGATACTATATCAAAATTATGTAAGATAAAATATTGCCATCCTCACTTTTTTATTAATAAATCATTTAATTGGGGGCTCTTGCAGCTCTTATAACAATCCATACATCAATTGTATCAAACACATTTGTATATATGTTTCTATCATCATTTTCAAAACATTTTCTTTCTGCTTAAGCCCTTGGTATCAGCTCCTCTTTTTTCCCTCCCTCCCTCCCCCACTTTCCCACCCTCTTGAACCCCTGATAAATTATAAATTATTATTATTTTCATATCTTACACCATCCACTGTCTCTCTTTGCCCATGTTTCTGTTGTTCATCCCCCTGGGTTGGAGGGTGGGGTAGGGGGTTATACATCAATCATTATAGTCAGTTCCCTGTTACTCTCCCACCTCCCTCCTAACCTCATGGGATCCCTACTCCCCTTACTGTTCCTGAGGGGCTTATCTTTTTGAGAGCTCTTGTCTGCACTACTGTACATGCTCTGGTCTAGCTGGATTTGTAAGGTAGACCTGGGGTCATGATAGTGGGGAGAGGAAGCATTAAAGAACTAGAGGAATGCGGTGTGTTCTGTTGGTGCTATCCTACACCCTGGTTGACTGGTTCCTTCCTTGTGACCCTTCTGTGAGTGAATGCCCAAATGTCAACAGAAGGGCTTTTGGTCTCCTCTCCAACCCCCATTATTTGCATCAATATATATTTTTTGTTTTGGGTCTTCTGATGCCTTATACCTGATCCTGTCGACTCCTCATGATTACACAGGCTGCTGTGCTTCTTCCATGTGGGCTTGTTGCTTCTCTGCTAGATGGCTGCTTGTTTACCTTCAAGCTTTTAAGACCCCAGACACCATATCTTTTAATAGCAGGGCATCATCAGCTTTCTTCATCACATTTACTTATGCACCCATTTTGACTTCAGCAATCATGTCAGGAAGGTGAGCATCACAGAATACCAGATTATTAGAACAGTATTCTTGTGTTGAGGGAGTACTTGAGTAGAGACCCAATGTCTGTCTGTTACCTGAATACTTTACATTTAAATATATGTACATTGGAAAGTAAGAGGGAGAGGGAGAGAGAGAGAGAGAGCCGCATCCTGGCCCACCAAGCCTTGAAGATGACATGCTTCCTTGGAGCAGCCAGTGCACAGAGAGGACCATAAGGCTGGCCCAACCATGAGACATGACACCCCTGCACAGACTCACAGTGCTAAGGGGGACAGTACTGGTGACACAGTGAGTGTATTGTGCCAGTCTGAGCCCCCCAACACCGGAGCAAAACATGAAGGGAGTGAGACAGAGCACCTGAGGAATACTGTAAATAGACTTCACAATTGGTGGTCAGGGTCAGGGCATGACACTTCAACAGACCTGATTGGAAAACAACCAGAAGTGTCAGCAGACAGACCAGGAACTATTTATAGGCTTTTTTCTTTTTCTTTCTTTTTTCCCTTTTTCTCACGTCTGTCCATATAAGATAGGCAATATAACCAATACCGAGGAGAAAATAACAGGGCTGATGCCTCCAGGGGGACATGAGAAAGGGAGGGGGGAGGAAGGGAGGAGAAGCCAACAAAAACAATAAGACAGCTAAAATCCCTGGTGAGAAGGGCATAGAAGGCCATCTGTACTTCTAAAGGGTTGTTCTGGTAGTCCAGGGTACTTTCAATATTCCTTCCTACCACCACTGTTCAAATGTATCAGTTCTTCTGTGGTCTTCCTCATTGATTGTTCAGCTTTCACATGTATATGAGGTGATTGAAAATACCCTGGCTTGGTTATTTCACAACTTAGTCCTCAAAGTGACATCTTTGCTCTTGAGCACTTTAAAAAGATCTTATGCAGCAGATTTGCCCAGGGGAAAACATTGCTTGATTTCTTGAATGCTGCTACCACAGGCATAGAGACTAGAATTTACAAAACATCACAAAAGGAAGGACTCTAGCTAGAAGGACCATATTAAGTAATTCACTGAATTATACGTGTTATCTTCTCATTAAATTTAAATTCTTCAGGTGGGGTCAAGGAAAGAGAATTTGTTAGTTTTGTTCCTTACTGTAACTTCCATTGTCTACAAGAGTACTAGGCCAATGGCAGGCCATCAACATTTCTTGGTGAATGAGCAAGAATGTCCAGAATGAGGTTTAAGGATGAAGTATTTCAAACAAAATATCTAATGCAATTCTTGTTTTAAAAACTTTTTTTGTTTTATTTTATTTTTCAAATAATGGTTTCAATCATCTCAAATCTGTCTCAATTTACATGACATTTAGTGGCAGCTTCTTTAGAAAATGAGCTCTAATGGCGAGGGTCCTTGGATTTTGCAAACTTTAGACTATCATACTAGAAGAAGGAAGAAAAACGGAAGTACCTTCCCCCCCCCCCCCCCCTTTTTTGTTCAGTCAAATGATCACGGACATTTCCTAACTGATGAGACATGTTACTTATTTCTGGTTTGAAGGCCCTTTGGATCTCCTTCTTCTGTTGAGTGAATATATTTTTCAGAGCCTGAGACAGTTTATTGTGCCAGCCTGGCTGATAAACGCAGGTGGGATTGACTGAGGGGCGGAGAGATGGATGGCTTGGTGAGCCTTGCCTTTCTTG
>NW_022111370.1:4943269-4945927 GCF_000313985.2 Echinops telfairi | reverse complement strand
TATATTTATCTGTATATGATTTAACATTTCATTTCTCGTTATATATCTAATTATCTTTATGATTTAACATTTCATTTTTTGTTATATATTAATTACCTTTATAAATAAATATATTATATTATCAAGAATTTGGTTTTATCTCTCTAGAGAACCCTGTCTAACACAGAGCCCTTGAAAAGTCTTCCTCTTTTGGTAAACTTCCTTGATTCTCAAAGCAAGTAAGTGCCCTTTCCCCTGTGTTACCATACAAGTCACATAGGCATTTTTATAAGTCTTGGTAGGTATTGTTGCTTTATACACTCACCAGGGCCCTATGAAATTGGTCCTATTTTTTAGTTGTACCAAGGAGGTAACTTCTTTTTATTGCTGAAAGTGCCCATGGTTTCATTATAGGTGATCTGACACCAAAATCTATGCATTAATTGTTTTCCTAATGAATTCAGCCTTTCTGAGCATTAGGTACCGCGTTGTGGTTACTCATGGCAACCCCAAGCACAGCAGGATGAAATTTGACTGGCATTGTGTTCTAGTCCATTGTCTTTCAACCTAGGTAGCTTACCACCCGGCACCATACTGACAATGCCCTGTTGTAATGTATAAAATTAATGAATAATTTCTTTTAAAAAATCATTTTATTAGGGGCTCATACAACTCTTATCACAATCCATACATCCATTCATTGTGTAAAGCACATTTGTACATTCACTGTTCTCATTATTCTCAAAATATTTGCTCTCCACTTAAGACCCTGGCATCAACTCCTCATTTTTCTGCTTCCCTCCCCTCTCCCCCTCCCTCGTGAACCCTTGATAATTTATAAATTATTACTTTATCATGTCTTACACTGTCCGACGTCTCCCTTCACCCACTTTTCTATTGTCTGTCTCCCAGGGAGGATGTTATATGTAGATCCTTGTAATCGGTTTCCCCTTTCTACACCACCCTTCCTCCACACTCCCAGTATCGCCACTCTCACCACTGGTCCTGAAGGGAATCATCCACCCTGGATTCCCTGTGTTTCCAGTTCCTATCTGTACCAGAGTACATCCTCTGGTCTAGCCAGATTTGTAAGGTAGAATTGGGATCGTGATAGTGGGTTGGGAGAGTAGGAAGCATTTAGGAACTAGAGGAAAGTTGTATGTTTCATTGTTGCTACACTGCACCCTGAGTGACTCTTCTCCTCCCTACGACCCTTCCATAAGGGGATGTCCAATTGCCTACAGATGAGCTTTGGGTCTCCACTTCACACTCCCCCTCATTCACAATGATATGATTTTTTTGTTCTTTGATGCCTGATACCTGATCCCTTCGACACCTTGTGATCACATAGGCTGGTGTGCTTCTTCCATGTGGGCTTTGTTGTGTTTGAGCTAGATGGCCGCTTGTTTACCTTCAAGCCTTTAAGACCCCAGATATACTATATCTTTTGATAGCCGGGCACCATCAGCTTTCTTCACCACATTTGCTTATGCACCCACTTTAATGACTAATTTTTAGAAATAGATTTCCTGGTTTGTTTTTTTCCCCCTAGACTGTCTTAGTATATAAACTCCACTGACTCCTCACCACCATGGGTGACCTTGCTGGTATTTGAAATACCAGTGGGCTCGCAATATGCAAGCCACCACAGTAGGGCATTGCCAAATGAGTAGTGCTTGAATAAGTTTATAATATGGTTACTACTTGTTCTGGACCAGTATCTATTGGTTTCGTCTTGTGTTATTCCATTTTTAACCACAGTTTGTAACTCAATGTTCAGGCATAGCAGTTAGTTCTTCACAAATATTTTCTGAATAGATGAATGAATACAGTTACTTCTTTGATCCTTGGCACTGTGGGAAAGAAATTACATAGTGGTTCCAAACTAAGAGACTCCAAAGGCCAGAGATTAAATGTAGTAGCCAGCATTCAAAATAGGCAAACAAATCATTAAGTATTGAGAACAGAGGAAATTCAATGCAAGGAACCCATTATACTGGTTTGGGAGGAGCTGAGGAGGAGATCATGGTGTAAATTTGAGGTTAGCAATAGCAGGTAAAAACCCTGGCTGCCTCCAGGTAGCAGGGATACCTGGAGCAAGCTGAGACTGAAATCATGCCAGCTTGTGCAGAGGGGAGTTAGAGCCTCTAATAAGGTACACTTTCTCCTAGAAATGCAGAGATATAGAAGTTGTGTTAAGCCAGGTTGACTAGAGAAATCCAATGACACTCAAATATGTGTAAGAAGAGCTTTCTCTCAAGACATAATTATTTTTCAGGAAAATATCCTTGCCCAGTCCAACTCAAGTCCAAAAGTCCAATATTAGTCCACAAAAACCCTTTTCAAGCTCATGCAACCACATGCAATGATACAAATGATACAGGAAGATTGAAGGCTGGTGAGTGAAAATTCTTGTGGATCAAATGGTGGTGGAAGTATCACTGGGCTCTGGAAAGTCTCCAGCACGGCTCTGAGTGGCTTGCCAGAAGGAGAGTGAAACAGAGAGAGAAGTTCCCAGGATCCTCCTTATGAGAAGGCCACTCACACCAAGAAGTGCCATCAGGCTGTGACCTGATTGACAGGCTAGTCTACACCCCTACACTTTTATATCTTCAAATTGACACGAAATTATGTAACTACCACAGAGGTTTACCCTGATTTTTCTTCCTCCAGTATTTT
>NW_022111370.1:4926864-4942738 GCF_000313985.2 Echinops telfairi | reverse complement strand
GGCACCATCAGCTTTCTTCACCACATTTGCTAATGCACCTGATTTGTCTCCAGTATCTTAATTGCTCTTCATTATCTTGTCACTGGCTGTCACAGGGAAACTCAGCATAGGTGATATAGGGAAGAGAGGGTGGAGGGTGAGATTAGATTGGAAGCTATGCAAATCCAGGATCTCCATAAATTAGTGGTCAAGTGTTAAGTGTGAACTGAGATTTGTGGTAGACTGGAAAAAATGACCTCTCAAGAGATGCGGTCCATCTCTATTCCCTGGCATCAAGGCTGGGTAGAGTCATGATTTTCATGCATGGGAAAGGAGCAAATGTAACACAGAGGGTCAAAAAGTATAGGATTATCATGCTCACTGGGACTTGTTCTTTCTTACTGTGTATGGAACCCTGAAACCACTATGTGAATGAGCTCAAGCCAGCCTTCTGGAGAGTGGAAAGCCACATGGATAAGCTCACAGGTAGCCCAGGCAACTCCCAGTCCACCCAGTAGCCAGGTCAGCTGATGGCAGAATCATGAGACCCTGCTGAGATCAGTCGAACACAGCTCAAAGTTGCTGATCTGTAGAAATGTGAGCTAAAGAAATCATTACTGTTTTAAGTCACTACATTTTGGGATAACTTGTTATGCGGACAATCTAACATATACAATCCCAGCCCTGCTACTTGATGGCTATGTTGTTGTTTATGTTAGGTGTCATTGACTTGATCTTGACTCAGAGAGACCCCGAGTACAACAGAATGAAACACTGCCTGAATCTGGGTCATCCTCACAAACTTTGCTCTGTTTGAGCCCATTCCTATCTCTACGATGTGCAGCCATTTAATTGGTGTGTGGGTGGGTGGGGGGGGGATTCCTCTTTTTGCTGGCCCTCTACTTTAACAAGCTGATGCCTTTGTTCAGGGATTGGCCTCTCCAAAGCATGTTGGACAAAGTCTTGCCCTCCTAAATTTGAGGACACACTCTAGCTATACATTTTCTTAGATAGAGTTGCTTGCTCTTTTGATAGTCCATGGTACTTTCAATGTTCTTTGGCAACACCATAATTATTTACTCTCTAAGACTCACTTTCCTTCTTTATGATGTCAGATAATAAAAATGCTTACATTACAGGACAATTAGGAAGATTAGATGGAGATGAAATGTTTTACATCCTGTTAAACAGAAACCCTGTACTTGGCACATGGGTAATTGCTCAATAAACATAACTATGATGCTGATGAGCAAGGATTTCAGCCTTCAATGGATTCAGTACTCAATGTAAAGAAAACCCAAATCCTCAAACTGGACCAATAGGTAACCTCATGATGAGTGGAGAAAAAATTGAATTTGTCAAGGATTTTGTCTTGCTTGGATCCAAAATCAATGGTCATGGAAGCAGCAATCAAAACATCACATAATTCATTGTATTGGGTAAATCTGTTGCACAATACCTCTTTAAAGGGTTGAAAACCAAGGATGTTTCTTTGAGGACTAATGTTCTCCTGACCAAAGTCAGAGTATTTTCAATGGCCTCATATGCATGTGAAAGGTGGACATTGAATGAGGAAGCCTGAAGAAAAATTGGTGCATTGGAATTGTGCTGGTAAGGAATATTGAAAGTACCATGGACTGCCAAAGGAACAAAATCATCTGTCTTGGAAGGAGTACACTCAGAATGCTCCTTAGAGGCAAGGATGGCTAGACTTCTCATATAATTCGGCATGTTGTCAGGGGAGACCAGTTCTTGGAGATGGACATCATGCTTGGTAAGGCTAAAAAGGACAGTGAAAAAGAGGAAGAATGTCACTGAGATGGATTGATATTGTGACTGCAACAACAGCTCAGACTTAGCGATTATGGGCATCATGAAGGACTGGATGGTGTTTTGTTTGGTTGTACATAGGGTCTCTGTGGCAGTTACATAATCGCCTGTCCACTTGTGAAGGGGTGGAGTCTAACCTGTCAATTAGGCTATAGCCAATGGGGCCTCCGTTGTGGGCTTGGCCTTCTCATGAGGATACTGGGAACTTTTGTATTCCTCCCTGGAGGCAGGAGACACTCTCTACTTTGTCTTCTGCTGACAAGACACATGGAGCTATGCTAGAGCCCTGGAGCTTGAGGAGCCCCATGGAGACCCCTGCCAGTGCTGAGATGCTTCTACGGCCACTGGATCCAGAAGACTTTTCACCTACTGGCCTGTGATCTTGCTGCATTTGGTGTCATTGCATGTTTTGCATGAGTCTGAAGAGGAATTTGTACACCGGTATTGGTCTTATGGGCTAATAGCAGACTTATGGACTTGATCTGGACTGGGCTGGGATGTTTACTCAATATTCAATTATTCTTGACATGAAGTTCTCACTCATCTCACTTACACACATATGAGTGTCTCCCTGGATTCGTCTCTGTAGTCATCCCAGACTAACAGTCTCTTTGAATTGGCACCTCCATGATGGCGCCCAAGGAACAACAACAACATGATGACATGAGGAGTTCCTGGGAGATGAAAATGGTGATGTACTAATGGAAACAATGAGAGTTCTAGCACACCCGAGGACTCTTAGAGAACAGCTTGTCAATCTGCTTTTCAACACCTAGATATTGGAACAGGTCTTCTCTGACATACATAGAGTCATGAGGAGTTGGAATCGACTAGGTGTCCCTGGTTCTTTTTCTTTTATTAGCTTTTATTTTAATCTTAATTTATTTCTGGGTTATCTTCTCCTTCTGTGCAACCTCCTCTTTTCGGTCTTTTTCCATTGAGGATCATCTCAATGTGGCCAGGGGAGCTTATGTGTGGGTTGATCCAACCATGAGCTTTGTAAGTCCTGCGGCCTGTTTTGGGGACTTCGTTCCCCTGGATGTGCTCAAAGATCAGAGAAACCACATCGAACCCCTTAACTTCAGCATTACTCTCTGCATTTTTAAGCATGGACAGCAAAAACTCAGCATTCATTTTGGGCCACCCACCCTGCGTCCAGTCCCATGGTTTGGCCTGGGCACACCTATCACCTCCACCATTGTAATGCCGGAAGGGCACACACTGCTTCTGGGAAGTGACAACTTTCAAATACTTGGTGGTTTTCCAGATATGCATACCCTTGATGGCCTGAGCATTTTTATGGGTCTTTTAAAAATGGACCAGAAGGTTTGACCCTCTTGATTTGCATGGTTTCCTGGGGTGTTCTGGGTCAAGAGTAGAGAACCATTTTGGCAGATGACCTCAGGTTGCTACAGGAAGGGGAAGAGCAGGGGTTCTGAGAGTGGTTCTCTTTCTTTTGCTTATCTTGAAGATGATCTCAGGCCTTTGCTGCTTGTCTGCTTTGTCTAGTTGTTGGCCATGTGGTTTATTGCAAAACTAGTGAAGAGGTGATTCCTTAACAGGGCATTATTAACATATGAAGAAGCTGACTTCATATCCCTGCTGGCACGAGGCAAATAAAGAAGGCAGATACTTCCTTCATTAATTTTTTTAGGAGTACGAAATTCTCTCCTAGGAAGCAGTCCACATGTAACTCAGCAATGCCAAAATGTCTGCTAAGGGAGGGATATTCTGTAGGTAGTCCGGCTCCACCAACAACCGTGATTCACGTGGAAGGAACATTTGCAGCAGAGTCACTGCGAGTAAGATGATGTCAGAGAGTGCAAGATAATAAATTGCTGAAACTCATCAGTTCACATAAAATCGACGTGCGCGGCCGTCTTCCAGATGCCTGATGGCGGTTCTTTAATATAACGAGTTGCCAACTCCTTTCTCTGGAGAACGATTGACAGATTGCAATGCAATCTGTTGATGTTCTTGACGGCGATACACAGTCCTTGCCACCACTGCTAAGGAGCTCACCGCGGAGGCTTTGCAGTGGGGACTGTGTTGGATGGCGCAGTCATTCCAGATTGGAATTCGAAAATGCAGGCTAGTCACTAAAGCTGGGGGTAGAGAGGGAGGGGGTCGGTTGAGAAGCTTCACAAAATAAACAGAAACTGGCTCAGAATATTACACAGAGGAGCCAGCAATTAAATTGCTTGTGTGTGTTTTACAGAACAAGATGTCTTCATGGGGACAAAGGAAAGCTGATGAAAATGAATTATAGGAGGATTAAAAGGCCATAAAACCTTGAGTTTATTGAAGCTTGCATTTTTAAGTCTTTGGGTAGGGCAAGGCTGGGGAGAGGAGTTCTTTTGAAACATGTAAGAAAGATCAGAAGAGGAAGAAAAAGCTTAAAAGTCATAAGGCTTGTTGGTAATATAATGTTTCTTTCCGTTGACATTTAGACCTTATTTTATTTAATCGGATTATAACACAGAACATACTCACAAAAGGTGATATGGTGCAATGATTAGGTTTCTGACTCAATCTTCCTGTATTCAAACCCACCCCAGTTTTAGAATTTGGAGAAAGTTTCTTTGCCTCTCTCAGCATGATGTATAAAACCGGACTTACCCTTCAGGTGTGTTTTGATGACTGCTTGAGTTTAACCAGGGCACATATTTAAAACACTGTTGATGTTAGCTATAGGAACATCTTGGAATAGGCAGCAGAGATTAAAAAAATAAAATCTCCTATCACCGAGAAAGTAATTACCATTCATATTTAGATGTATTTCATTTTAGAGTTCACATCTCTTTAAAAAGTTCCTAAATGTTTACTCCCCGCTCCCACTACCATGACTCGAATTTTACCTTGCAAGACTGGCTAGACCAGAGGATACACACTGGTACAGATAGGAACTGGAAACACAGGGAATCCAGGGCAGATGAGCCCTATAGGACCAGTGGTGTGAGTGGCGAAACAGGGAGGGTAAAGGGAGAATGGGTAGGAAAGAGGGAACCGATTACAAGGAACTATATGTGACCTCCTCCCTGGGAGACAGACAACCAAAAAGTGGGTGAAGGGAGACGTCGGACAGGGCAAGATATGACAAAATACCCATTTATAAACTATCAAGGGTTCATGAGGGAGGGGGGAGCGGGAAGGGAGGGGAAAATGAAATGTCAGGGGTTTAAGTGGAGAGAAAATGTTTTGAGAATGATGTACAAATGCGCTTTACACAATTGATGTGTGTATGGATTGCGATAACAGTTGTATGAGCCCCTAATAAAATGTTTTTTAAAAAATTATCAAGGGTTCATGATGGAGGGGGGAAAATGACAAGCTGATACCAAGGGCTCAAATAGAAAGAAAATGTTTTGAAAATGATGATGGCAACAAATGTACAAATGTGCTCGACACAACAGATGAATTGTGATATGAGTTGTACGTGCTTCCAATAAAATGATTAAAAAAAAAGTCTATTGGTGATCTCAGACAAACTGAGAGCTGGGAGATTGGCATCTCCATTACTTGGGAGAATTTCTTTAGGGGGAAATGGAATAGAAGCTCAGTGAATTCAAATGAAGACAGCTTCATATACTGTGATGGATACGTTTTAAAAACACACATTCAGAAGTTGCACTGAGAATGAACAGTGTGTTTTATAAAGCTGGTTTCATATAGCCAGTATTGAAAAATTTAGGTAACCTAATAATATTCAGCATAGGTGAATTCAAATTCACTGCTGTGGAATCAATTCTTCCTTTCCTTTTTTAATGAGGCAATACAATATTTTATTTTTACTTATTAATTTTTGCAACAGTTTTATTGGCATATAATTCACGTATACAATTCACTAGTTCAATCACATCAAGAAGAATTACACAATCATCACCACAATCAGTTTTAGAATATTTTATTCAGTCTTATACTCATTCCATATTAGCTCCCTATTTCTCCCCCACCTCACCTGCTTTACATTGAAGGAACCATTGATCCAATTACTGCCTCTATAGATTTACCTAACCTGGATTTTGTATTCAGAAAAACATTTAAAAAACAACCAACAGAACTAGCAAGAATAACAAAGTAAAACATAAAAACCTCAATTGTAAAGAAAACAGAAAATATAAAAACTAAAACAAATGTAAATAGATCATAAGGGAGATAGAATGATAGAGTGCTAAATTGTAACCTCACTGCATCTGCAACAATCCCCACTCCAATGAATTCTGTATGTTAGCAGGGCTTTTCAGATCCCTGGTCCATTGTCAGAGGGGATTTACCAGGATCCACATGTTTGTTTGTTTGTTTTTAACTGAAACAGCTTTAAAATGGGTCAAAAGGCGATAATAGCAACCCTATAAGACAGGGGTAGAACTGCCTCGGGAGTTTCTGAGACTACAAGTCTTTAGGGGAGTAGAAAGCCCTCACTTTCTCTTGAAGAACTAGTTGGTGTTTCAAATAGCTAACTTTGAGGTTAGCAGCCCAATTCGTAACCACTACACCACCTGAGCAAGTGAGAAAATGATATGTGTAAACACTGCTTTTAGTGTACAAATTGGTCAAATCTCTTGGAAGGGCTGTTTCAAAATGCCATTTGTCTATTTTAATGAGCCTTCGTGGTGTACTTGTTTCTGTGTTGGGTTGCTAACCCCAAAGTCAGCCTTCAAAACCACCAGCAGCAATTCAGGAGACAGCTAAGACCTTCTACTCCCAGAAAGATTTGCAGTCTCCCGAAACCCACAGGGGCAGTTCTCTTTGATCTTACAGGGTTGCTGTGAGTTGGAATTAACTCAATGTCAGTGAGTTTGGTGTTTGAGTTTTGGAATGTACATACTTTCAGACATGCCCAAGAATGCTGATGAGAACAGGTAATGTTTGCAATGGTAAAAGATTGGAATCAATTTAAATGTCCATTGAAGGGGGATAAAAATGATAAAGAATGATATTTGCATGATATGGAATCCAAGATAAACCTAACTGACATCCAGTTAATTATGACTCACAGGGATTGTATAGGACAGAGGAGAATGGCCTCTTTGGATTTCTGAGTCTATAAATCCATACAGGAGCAGACAGCCTCATCTTAATACAACGTGAAGTGGAATAAAAAACCAGTGCTTGCCTGCTAGTCAGGGAGGAGTGGGGGATGGAGACTCGGGGGATTTTGCTTTGCTGTTTGAGTTATCTTTAAGGAGAAGATAGTCACATAGGCTTGGTCAAATGATCAAATCAGCACACTTTGGAAAGTCCACTTACAAGTCAACAGAAGCAACATCTAGATATAAGGTGATGTTTTCTCAGCTCCAATTCAGAAGCTTAACTCTCTTCATCAAGGAGTATTGATTTATTGTGTACTTTTAAACGGGATCTGAATTTCTGGCTTTTTTTTTTTTTTGAAAGAGGGTGGGGTAGAGGGCTTGCAAGCCCTTATTTGGAAGTTGAGTACTATGTAAATTCTTCTCGGAGACATTCATTCAAGAGATAGGGTATTTCACAGCAGGGCTCTTGTCTTGCTAATTTGGCTTGACAATTTCTTTAAAAAATTTTCAGGAATTCACTACACCAGTGGTTCTCCAAGGGTGGTCCTAAAGAGCAGCCTCTGTGTCACCTGGGCCTGTTTTAGATGCCAAATCTCAGATAGCCGCTCAGCCCTTCTGGTGGCTTACATGAACACCAACGTGCAGATTCATTGTCTTAAAGAGCAGACACTTGGAGGGCAGGACTCAGTGTATTCTCTGGAGCCTAACTTAGGGCCAAAGTTAGAAGTGCCAACTCCCGGATCACAGAAGACTCATATTGACTCACTTCCTTCTCTCACAATGAAGTTGCAGGTTTTGTAGACCAAACCAAACTCACTACCATCTAGTCAATTCTGACTCATAGCCGGACTCTGCAGAAGCAGACTGCTTCATCTTTCTCCTGATGAATACCTGGCGGGCTTGAACTGCAAATATCTTGGTTTGCAACCTATGTCTAATGTTCCATGCTGCAGGACTCCTTCTCCAGGTCTAATCATTTGACAGGTCTTCTGTACCTCTTCCTACCAGGCCCCTTGCTCTTTCAAAAACCTCAGACCACTGGATTTTCTTGTCAGTTGCCACAGCTCCTCCTGGCCTAGTATTACCCATGCTTTTTCCATGTACACTGAACTTATTCTTCAAAAACTTAGAAATTAATTCCTCCAGCATCTAGAGTCTAAATTCTACCCCTGCCTTTGACATCATCCTTTTAAAACTCGCCATTATCACCCACCACTGGTCATGTCCAACACTGCAAAGAAGTTGATATGTAGCAATTCTCTAATTGTTTGATCTTTTCAGCTAGCAAAGCCAGATCCAATCTAGGAAATAAATTCTGCTGCATCAGCTATACTGTTTGACCTTGTTATTCAAAGTTATTAAATAACCACTAAAATCACTACATAATGGGACTGATTATATGAATGGGTGATTTCACTTGAGGCACACAAGTGATTTTATCATTTACAATTTTTAAAATTCCACATTTTGATGACTACTACTCAGATGTAGAAAATTATTTACCTGTCATATGCTAGGTGTTAAATATTTAGTAGTGAGTGATACAATAGATACACTCATAATTGAATTAAACTTTGTATCTTGAAATTTTAGTAGCCAAGATTATCATGAAAGAGGATATGTAGTTTCAGAAAGCTTAAAGTAGGATAAGGATATAGATTGGTATTTAGAAAGAGCATCCTAATTTTATTTAGCCTATACTAGTTTCCTAGAAGCAAGACATGATAAGCTATAAATTTGTATATCATTAAATAAGTTAAAGAAAACAAAACCAAAAACGGTAAGCCAGTCTGATTCAGCCCATCAGAACATGCATGTGATGGTTAGAGTCTATGTCAGTTTACTACTTCTGGGTTTACTACTTCTGGGTGAAGGCAGGGATGGAGCCCAACCGATCAAATAGGTTGCAGCCTGATGACACCTTGAGGGTGCGGCCTTTTGCATAAGAGAACTACCAAGTAGAGCTGAGTTCTCTTTGGCCCTTTGCCTCTGCTGGAGCTGGATCCTGCATCTGGTTCCTTGATCTGCTGTTGCATTGCCTGCCAATCCCGGGATCCCTCAGTGGACTACTGACAGTGGATCCATTAGACTGACCCCGGATCTGTATTACCTCCACATTTGCCAGGGTCTATTCCCAGCTGGAACTTCTCCATCATCTTGTATCCGGTTCATCAGCTTCCATGAGTCAGTAGGAACCTGACTCAAATCAGACGGGGCTTACATATTTCTACAACAGTATAAAGCATATCTCGATATAAATCTCTTTTGTATGTATAACACATATGAGTGTCACTGGTTTTCCTTCTCTAGAGAACCCACGCTAACACATTTGGTACCAGGAGTGGTTCCAGAGAAACAAAATTGTAAAGATGAGTTTTCTAAATTGGTTTTCAGTTATCATGAGGCCTAAAGGCACTGAGAATTCCATGTCTGTCTCTGTAAGTATGGATATGTTTGCCACTATTAGTAACGAGGGCACTGTTAATTCATGGTGTGAAGTGGCAGAGATAAGTGAGGCTTTGGGTGCTCATGGGTTTGATATCTTCCTACCATTTTGTCAGGATGAAAAGTAGAGGGAAGCTAGTTGGTTGGCACTTCTTATAATAGACAAACTGTTAAAGGTAACAGATGAACTCAGAGTTTTGGAAGCTATTCTCAGATGCAAAATAAATAACTTCAAAGCTCCTACTTGTGCCACAAAGAAAGTCATCTCTTCTAGTAACAGAACTAATGCAAAACCAAATCATAATCTTATCATGTGAGTAGCTGAATTACAGTACCAGCTTAATTCCGATCCTAGAAAGGTGTCTGGTATTAAAGTGGGAGCACTGATAGGAAAGACATGGGACTCTGAAACTTGGGGTGGGGAAGTATGAGCTGATGATCCACAAGATGGCTACATTGAGCCCAAGAATCCCTTGAGTGACTCCAGCCAGCAGCACTAATCTGACCATCTGAAGAGATAATCTGTTCTCAGTAAACCATTATCCTCACTCCATCCCCAACACTTGAGGTGATTAGACCATCTATGTATGCTGGTATACACTTGAGGTTGTATCTTAAGCATTGCATGTTCTCAGGAAACACCATTCCCACTCATTATTGCCTCTATACCTATAACTAGACTTAAGTCACAGAAGTCCCCAAAGGTGAAATCCAGATGGTGACTCAGAAAGAAGTGCACTATACTCCTAAAGAACTACCAGAATTTTCTAACATTTACCATCAGAAACCTGGAGAATATGTGTGGGAATGGCTATTAAGGGTGTGGGATAATGGTGCAAAAACACATAAACTTGTATCAACCTGAGTTTATCAGTATAGGCCCACAAAGTACAGTTTCTTTATTCAACGGAGAGGTTAGAAGAGGATCTAATAGATTACGTGGTTGGTTTGCTGAAGCTTGGGTTGTGAGGTGTCCTACACTAAGTCAAATAGAAGTATTAGACCTGCCTTGGTGTATCATAGAAGAAGGCATCCAAAGGCTTAGAGAAATTGCATGCTAGAGTGGATTTATCACACATCTTTGATGCAAACAATTAGAAACAAGTTTGTGAAGGGAACTCCAACATCTCTGAAGAGTCCTGTGATTGCTATTTTATGTCAACCCCCCTGTACGATCAAAGGGTTATACTGTCATTCTTTCTCCTACTTTTTTTTTTTTCTTTTCTCTCCTACTTTTTCCCAGGGGATTGGCAGCCTTTCACAAAAGTGACTATTCATTGGGGAAAAGGAAATAATAAGACATTGTGGTGATAGCTGGACACTGGCTCTGAATTGACATCAATCCCAGGTGACCCCAAACAATTTTAAGGCCCACTTGACAGAATGGAAGAATATGGAGGTGAGGTTCTTCTCATCACTGTGGGATCAGGGGTCCCTGAACCTATCCTGTAGCAATTTACCTGGTTCCAGAATGCGTTATTAGAATAGACATGTCCAGCAACTGGGAGAGCCCCCATATTGAATTCCTGAAATGTGGACTAAGGGCTTTTGTGGTAGGAAAACCCAAGTGGAAGACATTAGAACTGCCTCTGCCTAAGACAACACAAAGCCAAAAGCAATACTGAATTCCTGGAGGGATTTCAGAGATTAGTACCACCATCAAAGACTTGAAGGATGCAAGTGCAGTGATTCCCATCACATCCTCATTTACCTTGCCTATTTGGCTTGTGCAAAAATCAGATGGACCTTGTCAAATGATAGTGGTATATCATAAGCCACTAGGTGGTAACTCCCATTGTCACTGTTGGTGAGGTTTTGTTGTTTCAGAAAATTAATACCTCTCCTGGTACCTGGTATGCAGTTATTAATCTGGCCAATGCCTTTCCTCAATTCTGGTTTCAAAGGACCACCAAAAGCAGTTTGCCTTTAGTTGGCAAGGGCAACAATACACTTTCACAACTCTCCTTCAGAGTTATCAGTATAGGTGTTTCCTGTTTTCGATGCCATAATTTAGTCCACAGGGAATTTGGTCAACTTTCCCTTCCACAAATGTCCCACTGGTCCATTACTTTGATGAAATTATGCTGATGGGAACTAGTAAGGATGGAGCATCAATAACTTTAGACTTATTGGTAAACCATCTGTGTCCCTGAGGGTGGGAAATTAACCCAACAAAAATTCCGGCACCTTCCACATCAGTAAAATGTTCAGGGGTCAAGATATCCCAATTGAATTGAAAGACAAGTTGCTCATGTGGCCCATCCCACAACTACAAAGTAGGCACAAAACCTGGTGGGCCACTTGGGATTTTGGAGGCCACATATCCCTCCTTTGGGTGTGCTACTCCAGCCTATTAATCAAGTGACTCAATGAGCTGCCAGTTTTGAGTGAGGCCCAGAGCAAGAGGAGACTCTTCGACAGGTTCAGGCGGATATGCAAGCTTCTTTGCAACTGGGACCATGTGATCCCTCTCATCCAATGGTGCTTGAGGTGCCAGTGGCAGCTAGAGCTGCGGTTTGCAGTCTTTGGCCAACACCTATTGGCGAATCACAGCCTAGACCCTTAGGACTTTGGAGCAGAGCTCAGCCATCATCTGGAGACAACAACTCCCTTTTATAAACAGCTTTGGACCTGTTACTGGACCTTAGTAGAGATTGAACGCCTCGTGGGCCATCAAGTTAGTTACTATGTGGCCTGAGCTACCTATTATGGACTGGATGTCTTCTGACTCATAGAGTCATAATGCTGGATGTGCATAGCAGCATCCATCATTAAATGGAAGTTATATATGAGATCATGCTAGAGCAGCGCCTGAAGGTGCAAGCACGCTGCATGAAGAAGGGACCTAAACGCAAGGGTCTTCACTCGTATCTTCCTACATTCTGCCCCGATGGCCTCATGGCGTGTTCCTTGTGATCGGTTGACTGAGGAACAGAAAATGCGTGCCTGGTTTACTGATGGCTCTGCCCAAAATGCAAGCACCACTTGGAAGTGGAGAGCAGCAGCACCGCAGCCTCTTTCTGGGACATCCCTGAAGGACAGCGGGGAAGGGAAATCCTCCCAATGGGTAGAACTTTGAACTTTACACCTGGTCGTTCAGTTTGTTTGGAAGAAGAGAAGGCCAAATGTGTGACTGTATATTGATTCATGGGCTGTGACAATGGCTTGACTGGATGGTGAGGGACTTGGAAGGAATATGATTGGAAAATTGGTGACAAGGAAGTGTGGGAAAGAAGTATGTGGATAGATCTCTCTGAAAGGGGAAAAAAGTGATATTTGTGTCTCATGTGAATGCTCACCAAAGAGTTACCTCTGCAGAGGAAGACTTTAGCAACCAAGTGGATAGGACGACACGTTCTGTGGAAAAAAGTTCTCTTCTTTCCTCGGGCGCTTCTGTCCTGGCTGAATGGGCACGTGAACAAAGTGGCCATGGTGGTAGGGATGGAGATTATATGTGGGCTCAGTAACAGGGATTTCCACTCACAAAGGCTGATCTGGCTTCTGCCACTGCTGAATACCCCATCTCACAGTAGCAGATACCAACAGTGAATCCCAGATAGGGGAACAAGCCTTTGAGGGATCAACCAGCGACCTAGTGGCAGTTTGATTTCATAGGGCTACTTCTTTCATGGAAATGGCAGCATTTTGTTCTTCCTAAAATAGATATTTACTCTGGATATGGATTTCCTTTCCCTTCCTGCAATGCTTCTGTTTAAACTACCATTTGTGAATTTATAGAATGTCTCATCTGCTGACATGGTATGCTGGACAGCATCACTTCAGATCAAGGGACTCTCTTCACAGCAAATAAAGTGTGCTAATGAGCCCCTGCTCAAGGAATTCACTGGTCTTTATTTTAATTTTTTATTAAATACTTTTATTGGGGGTTCTTACATCTCTTATCACAATCCATACATTCATCCATTGTGTCAAGCACATTTGGATGTATGCTGCCATCATCATTTTCAAAGCATTTTCTTTCTACTTGAGCCCTTGATATAAGCTCCTCATTTTCCCCCTCCCTCATCCACCTGTCTGCTCTCTCTCTCTCATGAACCCTTGATAAGTTATAGATTATTATTTTCATATCTTACACCATCCATTATCTCCCTTCACTCACGTTTCCATTGCTCATACCCCTGGTGGGGGAGGGGGGTTAAGGTTATATGCTGATCCTTGTGATCAATTCACCCTTTCTCCCCCCACCTTCCCCTTACTCCTAGTATCCCTATTCTGATTGTTGACCCTGAGGGGTTTACCTATCCTGGATCCCCTGTGTGGTGGGCTCTTATCTGTAGCGGTGCACATGTTCTGGTCTAATCCGATTTGTAAGGTAGAATTGAGGTCATAATAGTGGTGGGGAGGAAGCATTAAAGAACTAGAGGAAAGTTGTGTGTTTCATTGGTGCTATACTGCACCCTGACTGGCTCATCTATTCCCTGTGACCCCTCTGTGAGAATATGTCCAATTGTCTACAGATGGGCATTGGGTCTCCATCTCCCCACACCCCTTCACCTTTGGTATGATTTTATTCTGGGTCTTAGATTTCTGATACCTGATCCCATTGACACCTCATGATCACACAGCTTCTTCCATGTGGGCTTTATTGCTTCTAAGCTAGATGGCTACCTGTTTATCTTCAAGACTTTAAGACACCAGATACTACATCTTTTGATAGCCAGGCACTTCACCACATTTGCTTATGCACCCAATTTTGTCTTCAGCGATCATGTCTGGAAGGTGAGCATCACAGAATGCTGGATTGTTAGAACCAAGCGGTCTTGTGTTGAGGGAGTACTTGAGTCAAGGCCTAATGTCCATCTGCAAACTTAATTCTTAACATATAGATATAAGTACATAGAGCTATTCATACATACATGCTTGTATCTAGACCTCTATAAGTGTCCTATGTCTCCTGAGTCTTTCCTCTATTTCCTTTCAATTTCCTCTTATCCCACCATCTTGTTCGGCCTGTATTCGGGTCTAGCAATTCCTCGCTGCTACACTGCCCTTGATCAAGCCCCACTAGGCATCCCATGGCCTTCTCTCCATTGGTTTTAATTCACTTGTTTTTCCCTTATCCCTGGGCTGGTTCCCCTTCCCCCTTCCTTTCTCCCACCACCCCTTCTCCCGTATCCCCCCGGAACCATTGGTCCCGTTCTTTTCATCTTCAAATTGTTTATCCCATCTGTCTTATCTAGATAGACATGCAGATACATTAATAAGCACAAAAAACAGGCAAAGCCAAGCAAAATAGAAAATTAAAACTAACAAAACAATAATAATTAAAAAAACAAAAAACAAAATAACAACAACAAAAAGAAACTCCCTGACAAAAATGGAAAAGCCTATAAAATAGTTCAAGGTCTGTCTGTTGGCCTCTCCGGGTGCCTTCCAGTCAAGTGTGATCAGTGCCACACTCTGTCTCCAAAGTCTAATTTTGGTATTCCCCCAAATAGGGGATTTCATCACTTTTCACCCCTTAGTGGTCTGTTATGTGCCCTTAGTGTTTCACCCAAGTGTGATGGTTCAGATTGCACAATTCTTGCACTGTGTCTCCAGTGTTGTCCCCCATGGCACTATGGTTCAGAGAAGGTCGTTGTGTCTCCTGGTGGGGCTAGCCCTATGGTCTTCTCTGTGCATTGTCTGCTCTGAGCAAGAACATCGTCCTTGGGGCTTGGTGGGCCAGGATGTGTTCCCCTCCTCTCCATTCCTCTTCGTTTCTCTTGTGTGTTCTAATCAGACATGCCACCTTCCCCAAGCTGTAGCTCCAGTGATGTCTTCTGAGGTACATTCTTCTTGGTGGGGGGTGGTGGGGGGTGATAGGACGGCGGCAGTGTCCACATAGTTGGGATTAAGGCCAGCCCCACAGACCTCTCTATTGGTTCCCTGGTACATGCTGGTGTGTTGTATTCACATCTTGGTGCATTGGTTTGAAGCCTGGTCTCTCTCTCCTTCTCCTGGGGAGATATAAACAATACCCTCCTCTTGGATGAGTCAGTGCTCTGCTTTCCCCCCTCCACCCCCATGTCTTTTTTTCTCTCTCTCTTCCTTTCCCCATCCTATTTAGTTGGCTACTGTATGTATCCCTGGATGGGTTTGGCCCCTGCCATAATACCTGGACCTCACCCCAGGAATGTATGTATACAGTAACTTTTCCCCTATGCCACAATTTTCTAAAAGCTTACCTCAGTGGACTCAATTTGCACTTGTCCTTTTGTGCTTGACTTACTTCACTTAGCATGATTTCCTCCAGGTTTCCCCATACAGCAACCTTCTTCTTACATTCATCACTGCTTTTTAGGGATGCATAGTACTCAACTGTATGTATGTCCCACAGTTTTTTGATCCATTCTTCTGTTGATGGAAATTTGGGTTGTTTCCAACTCCTTGCAATTGTGAACTGTGCCACAATGAACATTGGAGCATGGATGTCTGGTCATGGTTTGTTTCTTGCCTCTTCTGGGTATATGCCCAGTAGGAGGATTGCTGGGTTGTATGGTAACTCAATTTCCATCTGTTTAAGATATCACCAAATAGATTTTCATAATGGCTGTACATACCTACAGGTCCACCAACAGTGGATA
>NW_022111370.1:4884699-4906728 GCF_000313985.2 Echinops telfairi | reverse complement strand
CCCTGTCCGACATCTCCCTTCACCCACTTTTCTGTTGTCTGTCCCCCAGGGAGGATGTCACATGTAGATCCTTATAATTGGTTCCCTCTTTCCAACCCACTTTCCCTCTGCCCTCCCAGTATCACCACTCTCACCACTGATCCTGAAGGGATCATCTGCCCTGGATTCCCTGTGTTTCCAGTTCCTATCTGTTCCAGTGTACATCCTCTGGTCTAGCCAGACTTGCACGGTAGAAATCAGATCATGATAGTGGGGGGGAGGGAAGGGCAGGGAGGAAGCATTTAGGAACTAGAGGAAAGTTGTATTTTTCATCGTTGAAAGTAGCTATGTTTTACTGAACAGGTTAACTTATCATTTTGAGCCATAGTAACCAAGTCATTTGTGATGTGTTTTTGTAAAGCACATCAAAGCCTTCTTGTTTTTTTTGTTTTTTGTTTTTAAAGAAGGGGTAGAGTCTTTACCTCATCTACTTTGATCCTAAATTTACTGGTCTGCTTAATTTTTTTTACTATTATTATATTGACATTGTGTTACACAATGTATACTTTACACTTAATTTTTTGTTTACTAATTTAGATGAGCTAATACATAAAATATACAGCAATGCTATGTATAAAACTAATACCAGATTTTGAATTTTATTGATGCTTGTTTTTTTGATATTTTATTGTATTGTTTTTGTTGGTATTCCAATTTTGTTGTTCTTGTTATTAAATATGAGATAGTATAGCTCCTTCTTTTTACCTTCTATTCAAATGTAAGATCTACATATTATTTATCCTTAATAATATGGGCCAAATTGATGGGCCAAATAACAGATTCCTAATGGGCTCATGCAATAGGTAATAGAGCCTCATTATGAGAGACACAAGGGAGAGAGTGCTTCTTGGCTCTCTTAGAGTGGACTCTTACAGTTAGAAGCAAGGTAATAGTAGACTCAGTTTTCAAACTTCTCATCTAGGAATTTTCTTTTCAATATTTTAGACTTCTTGGAAGAGGAGTTAATTGTGGTCATGTGGAAACAACCCAAAGTCCAAAAGACAACCATCCAACCAGAACAAGAGGCTCTGCATGATTTAAAATCAGGAAAGGTGTGCTTCGGGGTTATATCCTTTCACTACACATACTCAATCTGTATGCTGAGCAGATGACCCAAGAGGCTGGCTTATAATAAGAAAAGCAGCATTAGGAGTGGAGGAAGACTTATTAGTAACCTGTGATATGCAGGCAACACAACCTAGCTTGCTGAAAGTGTAGAAGATTTGAAGTACTTACTGATGAAAAGCAGGGACATTAGCCTTCAGCATGAATTACACCTTCACAGGAAGGAATACAATCCTCAAAACGGGCCCAATAAACAAGGTCATAATAAACGAGCAAAGATCAAAGTTGTCAAGGATTACAGTTTATTTTGATTTACAATCAACATCTGTGGAAACACTATTGCCTTGGGAAAATCTGCTGCACAAGATGCCTTTAAAGTTTTCAAAAGCAAAGACAACACTTTGAAGACTAAGGTGAGTCTGACGCAAGTTGTGGTGTTTTTACTTGCCTCATATGCATGGGAAAGGTGGACCATGAATAAGGAAGGGTAAAGAAAAAGGGAGGTATTTGAATTGTGGTGCTGGTGCAGAATTTGAATGTACCATGAACTTCCAGAAGAACAAACAAATCTGTCTTGGAAAAACTATAGTTAGCACGTTCCTAATAATTGAGGATGTTATCGAGAAGGTCCAGTCCTGGAGAAGACATCGTGCTTGGTATAATAGAGCATCATAAAAAAAGAAGAGACCAAATGAGTTGTATTGACAGTGGCTGCAACGATAAGTTCAAATATAGCAATGATTGTGAAGGTGGTGCAGGACAAGACAGGGTTTCATTCTATTGTATAAATTGGAACTGACTTGATGGCATCTAGCAATAGCAACAGAATAGGCGGCACGTAATGATGTTAAAGAGACCACCTTTGACATTTGACTAAAATCGGAAGAGGAACACCTGTGTCACTGGAATGGATACCACTAATCAGTGTTAGGGAACAAAGGGGCTAACCTTAGACCCTTCTCTCAATGGACTTACACATGTAAGACAACTCCTCTTGTCAGTTTGTATATAGATGTTTACTTCGGAAAACATGTTTGCATGCATTGCTTTATTGAATGTTTATTATAACTGACATTTACAGAGAAGAGACTATTATTCCCATCTTACAAGTAAGAAAATTCAAACTTAAAGAGGTCAAACCCTTAACTCACCTCACACAGTAAGTAAAGAATGCGATTTGAACCCATACTTCCAGATTTTGAGATCATCAGTCAATTTAGAGTATACCAATGTTTACATCACCTGACTTCTCATTCAAACTGTTATCATTTTTTATTAAACAGTTTCTTATTGGAATACATTCCACATACCATACAATTTAATAATTCATTAATCTCCACAATCAATTTCAGAACATTTACTTCTTTCTTGTATTCCTTGTCATCAGCTCCCACCTTCCCCAATCTTCCCCTCCTTACCCACCAAGAAACTATCGATGCAGTCATTATCTCTGCAGCTCCACCCACCCCGTGGTTCTTATTTAGAAAAATCTAGAAAACATAATAAAGAAAGACGAATCTGAGATTTTCTGAGCCCCCAATTCCCACAATTATTGAATTATATTTATCACATTTCCCCCCAGTATTTTTAACTTTATATGCTTTTGATGGTGTATAAGACATACTAGATAAATTTGATGCACTGGGGCATAGGGACAGATTGTTTAAGATTTTTATTCTCCAGGAATTTTAAGCTTAGGAGGGAAAGTTGTACTTGCACAAACTTCATTAAGTGTATTACAGTTATGAGGTGCTAGCAAGCATAAACCATACAGGCACATAGCTATGGGTGCTGGGAGGAAGGGTGGTTGGTAGATCAGAATCTAGGCAGGCTTCTTGGAAGAAATGGCATTTGAGTTGGGATTTGACGTAATGGTAAGACTTTGACAGCAAGGGAATGAGGTATGGAGTAGAAGATAGGCTGCAGAGGGTGCTTTTGTTTAATAAAAAGGAAAGAAAAGAAGGATATCCACAGTTCATGTTTCTGAAGCATCTCAAATTAATTACTAACAAATTTCCAGAAAACCAAGGAACCAAGGCATTGCTTTATTGATCAGGTCTATTGGTATTTGAAAAGATCAGCACAGTTTTACAGAAAGGAGATATTGTAGTCATGAACATTTTGGAAGCAAGATTTCTTGAGTGGACCAGAAAGATTTGAAGAGACAGAACAGCAGGTGGAGCACAGGTTTTGCTATCCCTTAGGCCTGGGTTCAAATCCTGAGGATATATATATATATATATCCACAACAAAAAGCCAAATTCATTAACCCCAAACCAAGCTCATTGTCACTGAATCGATTCTGATTCACAGCGACCCTATAAGACAGAGTAGAACTGTTTCTGTGGGTTTTGGAGACTGTAACTATTTCTGGGAGTACAAAGACTCACCTTTCTCCCTTGGAGTAGTTGGTAGGTTTGAACTGCCAACTTTGCAATGATCAGCCCAACCGGTAACCCCTTATGCCACCAGGGTGTGTGTGCGTGTGCGTGTGTGTATTCGTCTCTCAGTTTGTTGTTCTGCGGTGGTTTCTATACAATGCTGGAGGAAGTCATGCAACAAGTATTTCAAATATCAGTGAAGTCACCGGGTCTAAGAGGTTTCAGAGGATCTTCAAATTAAGACGGGCTATGGAAAACGATCTGAAGACCTACCTCCATGGAAAGCCTATGGATCACAAAATAATAGTATCTAATATTGTACTAGAAGATGAGCTCCTTAGGTTGGGAGGCCCTAAAAAGATAGGGGTGACCGTAATAGAAGAGGCACATGAATGATCGTAAAGATGATGCAGGAATGGGCAATGTTTCTTTCTCTTCCATACGGGATCGCCGTGGGTTGGAGCTGACTTGTCGGTAACTAAAAACATGTATGTGGGGCATACAATGTTCTCCAGATTTCCATGTAATACCTAGGATTAAAAGATCAAGCATGTCAAGGATTAACTAAGCCTCTTCTTGTTATACCTGTTGGTGCTTTTTTTTTTTTTGCCAGTAGATACACAACACAGAAGGTTTTCTGAAGCTCTGGGTAAGGCACTTGTTTGCTGTACGTGGTTGTGAATTAAGACTTAATTCTCCCCTCCCTCTCATACGAAATCCTTAATCACTATCAAATGGCTAAAACTCAGTCTGTCTAAAAGAGCGAGCTGGCTGTGCTGCAAGAATTCATGTTTTCCATCCTCCCAAGCAAGTCCCATCTGTGCCCCAATGTCACCTGGAGAGATGGCTTTTGGAAGAGCGAAGCATGGGCAGGCCAAGGACAAAACACGGATGAGTCAGTCAAAAGCCCCAACAGGGGACAAACCTCTCCCTTGTCTTCTCGCATTGTTCCAGATAATGGGGGCTGTTTATTTTTACCTTCTTTTCCTGTGCCTTTAAAGGCTTGTTTCGGAGATTTTGAAAGCTTCCTAAGACCTTTAGAAACTGCATGGTTACCTATCCCTGAATCCTTTTGTGGTAGAGCCCTGGGACATCTGCTTCTTACCCCAGGATTATATTTATAATCTTAATTTTATTTCTAATGGGCCATGGATAAGAAGAAATTTAAAAAAAACAACAAACCTTCTCATGATGGTCCCTTCCCCCTACCCAATATGCACATGCATGCATACGCACTACAAATGGGCAAGTGTTTGAAATAGAGGCAGACTCTAATTACTCAAATTGGAACTGAGCCAGGATATTGGTCATTGGATTCTCTCTCTCCCGCTCCCTCATGTCTTTTCCTCTCCCTTCTGTCATCTTTTCCCAACCATTAGGTGGGTGGGTGGGTGGTGGTTGGCAAACAGAAATAGTTTAAGTGCAAGTGCTCTTGGGTATGCTCACTGAAGGAGGAACCAGAGCAACAATGAATGCCTTCTCTCTCAGTGTTCAGCCAATTTATATCCAAGGAGGGCAGGTGGAGCGATGTCATATGTAAGGGGCTGCAGACAGAGACATTTAAATCTGAGGAAGTGGTCGTAAGACTTTCCAAGGTGAGGTGGTAGGGTGTGGAGATTAAACAAAGAAATAAGAGGTAGCTGGGAAAGGTTTAACCCCAAGAGCACTACGTTAATGAAACACACATCCGTTATAGCAGACAACAAATTACGCCATTCCAAGGGGTACAGGGATGCATGTGGATGGATGATTGGAAAGGAAGTAGGTTTCCTGATGAAAAGGGCAAGCAGGTAATTAAAGCAGATGCAGAAGATACCAGAAGTTGAGCAATTTAGACGGGACAGGTGTGTTTAATTAGTTAGCCTTTTCCTGTTTGGTGATACGGCCTTGCATAAAGAGCATCATAATCTTCTTGCAAGGAAACTGTGCTCAGAGATTAATGCAGTCCGCAGAGATATTCCCAGTGAGTGCAGCCTTTTGGAATCTGGATTTCAAAGCCACAGTCTGTTGCTGTTGAGACAGTGTAAGAGGATTTGTGCAATAAGCAGAGATTTGTCTTGCAGCAAGACTGTCTGAGCCACCTGCAGAAGCAAGCAAGCTGAACTCTGGAGATTCAACTTTGAAGCACCTGAGCAACTAGCTGTCCTCATTCAATGCATGTTTCTGGTTTCTTTTGGCTACATGATCTTTTGGCTTTAGCTAGAGTGGTCTCCTCACCACAAGCAGCATTTGTTCGCCTGATTCTAGGTAGTGGGCTTTGACTACTTCTCTCTCTCTCTCTTAATTGTTATTGTTACTCTTAGGTGCCCTGGATATGGTTCCATCCCATAGCGACCCTACAACCAAACGAAACACTGTCCAGTTTTGTGCTATCCTCACTAGTGTTATGTTTTAGACCATTGTTGCAATCACAATATCAATTCATTTCATCAAAGGTCTTCCTATACTTTATTAAGCATACTGTCCTTTCCCGGGGCACGGTCTCTCCTGACAACATGTCCAAAGCATGTGAGGTGAAAGTCCACTCTTGTTTCTAAGGAGTATTCTGGTGATATGTCTTCCAAGAGAAATCTGTTCTTTTGAAAGCCTACAGTACTTTTAATACCCTTCACCAAAACCAGAGTTAAAATATGTTTCACATTATTTACTTTATTTGTTGCTGTTGTATATGTACACACAAAACACAAACCAATTCAACAATTTCTACAGGTATAATTCAGAGACATTGATAACATTTTAAAAAATTTATTAAAAAATATAAAAAATAAAAATTTTTTTATTGGGGTCTCATACAATTCTTATCACAATCCATACATACATCCATTGTGTCAAGCACATATGTACATTTGTTGACATCATCATTCTAAAAACATTTGCCTCCCACTTTAGCCCTTAATATCAGTTGCTCATTTCCCCCCTCCCTCGTTAACCCTTCATAATTCATAACTTATTATAGTTTTGTCATAAGTAACAATATCCAACGTCTCCCCCCGCCCTCTTTTCTGATGTTCCTCCCCAAGGGAGGAGAGGCAATACTTAGATTCTTGTAATCGGTTCCCCCTTTCTATCCCACATTCCCTTCACCCTCCAGGCCTTGCCCCTCTCACCACTGGTCCTGAAGGAGTCATCTGTCCTGGATTCCCTGTGTTTCCCATTGCCATTTATACCAACGTACATCCTCTGGTCCAGGCAGATTTGTAAGGTAGAATTGGGATCATGATAGTGGGGGGGAGGAAGCATTTAAGAACTAGAGGAAAGTTATATGTTTCATCGTTGCTACCCTGAAACCTGATCAGCTCATCTCCTCCCCACAACCCTTCAGCAAGGGGGTGTCCAGTTGCATATCGATGGGCTTTGAGTCTCCACTCTGCACTCACCCACCTTTACAATGATATTTTTTGTTCTTTGATGCTTGATACCTGATCCCTTCGACAGCTCATGGTCACACATGTGGTTGTGCTTCTTCCATGTGGGCTTTGTTGCTTCTGAACTGGTTGGCCGCTTGTTTATCTTTAAGCCTTTAAGACCCCAGAACTATAGCCGGGAACCATCTGATAACATTTTAAAAACTGTGCAACCATTCTCATTTTCTCTTTCCAGATTGTTAATCCCTAATTAACTGCCACCCCCCTCTAAGTTTCTTCTCTAACCTTTTGGATTGCAATAGACAATTTGACAAGATTACTTAGTTCTTTCAAAGTGCACAATGCTCAAGGCAGACAATCTCTACTAATTAAGTTAAAGCGTTGCTTGGTTTAAAGAAGAGTTTGGGGATATTTTGGTTTACGGTTTAAAGGTGATCTCTGGGCAAAATTTTTGGGGAATCACCCACCTTCTATGGCTCCAGAAAATATGGATTACATAAAAGTTCAAAATTGTTTTCTGTACTCTTTTTGCACCCCCTGCCCTTTTGATCAGGATTCTTCTATTGAATTCTTGATGAAAATATTCAGTAACAGTAGCAGGCACTGTCTGGCTTTTCTGATCTCATGACGATCAGGAGGCAGTTGCTGATGGAAAGCAATTAGATGGCTGATAATCTTTCTCATGTTTGAAAAGTCCCCTTCTTTTCCCTTGGCCCATCTGTGCAAATAATTTTCATCAAAGCTCCCTATTGGTATCTATAACCACCAGCAAAACCTTTATTATTGACGACAGAACCTATTTGGAAGGACGAGATCAGTGCTCATAGAGGTGGACAGACATAGTCTATGGAGTATATCTCTACTCAGTAATAGTTGTTACCTACACTAGCCAGACCTTGCATTAAGTAACTTATAGTCATGATTTGTGTTATCTTTCAAAGCAACCTAAAACAATAAAAGTGGGGCACAGAAGGGTTAAATAAAGCTATACAATGCGCATGTAGTGAATCTGGAATTACCATCATTTTTCTGGTTCTGAGCAAATTAAGTTCATCCTCAGTGCCTTCCAGATCACAACTATAAAATGTGGACAAGAGTTAAATATTATGTACATTAAACACTTTGCACATTATCTGGCAATATTAGCTGCTTCCTAAATGGTAGTTATTATTATTAAAAAATTAAAAATAGTCCCTCCATTGTTCTATCTTCCTTCCTTTATTCCTCAAATAAAACATTTAATAAATAAAACATGAGTCATTTATGACTCATAGAAACCCCATGTGAGCTGAAGCAAAAATGCACACCACGGGGTTTTCAATGAGTGATTTTTGGGGGGAACTAGTTCACCAGGCCTTTTTGGTGCCTTTGAATAGACTCAACCCTTTATAGCTTCAGTTGGTTGCCAGGCATTTTACCTATTTGTACTGTCCAGAAACTCCATCACACATTCAATCAGTGCCCTTTTTGTGTTGTGTAAATATCCAATTCCAGATTGTGACAAATATATACTCTAAGCCCTGGGCTATATTGGCGAGTTAGCAAGAGAAGGATCCCATTCTTATCATACTGTAGGAGATGAGAGACCCAGTAAAGAATAATTAAATGCATACATAAGATGATTTGAGAAAACCATGAGTCATGTGATGTAATTATGCATAGACCAGGGCAACTCTCTGGACCTGGACTTAGCAATCATGGCCGGTTTCTCTGAAAAGGGGACCTTTGAGATAAGAAGGCACCAGTCAGGTAAAGAATGGGGGAGGACGGCTCAGGCAAAAGGAACAGGTGGGCAGAATGAAGTTACTGAGTCTTGAAGAGCAGAAGAAAGGCATGTGCAGGGAATTTAGTGAGTAGAGAGAATGGGGTGGGATGAGGCTACAGGCATAGACCCAGGCCATTCACATAAAGCCCAAACTTATTTGGCCTACTGCCCCCTTTTCATGAAAAAACAAAACGAAAAACTCTCAGGGCCCCAACCCTGGCAATTAAAAATATCTGTACTCTAGCCCATAAAGCCGGATAAAGTGTGGGTATCTGTTTTTGCAGCTTCCCCCAGGAGGCAGTGTCACTCCCTTTGAGAAACCCTGATGTAAGTCATATTGGATGGTAGAGATCAGGTGGGCTTTGGAAGCCATTGCGAACTTTTGTACCAGGTCACTATAGATAATCAGCTAATGGCTCTGTTTCTCTGTCTGTGAAATGAAGATAGAATTAAAACAAAACAAAACAAAACACACAACTCACTACCATCAAGTCGATTCTGATCCCCCAAATGGGGATACTTACACTTATTTGACCCACTTCACAAGATTTGTTGTGACTCCAAATCAAGATAAAATATAAGAAAGGACATTGCAGTTATTAAACATATGACAGCTGTTGTCAGAGCTAGCAGGCATTTGATGGAGCTCCTGAAGGCGAATGAAGAGATGGACAAAAGATGAAACAACAAAGATGGCAAAGATGATCAACGAGGCTTCTTTCGTTGCCATTCCTGACACATAAGATGAAGGGACAGTTGGAAGAAAGCTAGAGTTGAGTTCCCAAGAGGAAAAAAAAATGTCTGAAATAAATTTTTAGATCTCATTGTCACAGAGGTGGCAGGCAACCTTTAAAATGACTTACCAAAAAACTTCCTATAAAATGCAGAAGTTAAAAGGTTGAGAAGTTGAATCTATCTTGACATTTCTGAGCGTCAGCCCAAGTTATTTGCGTGTATGTGTATGTGTGTATTTCTTTCCTTGCTCAGAATCATCACCTTTCTGAGATGAAAGACACTTTAGGTCTTCATTTCCTGGAGCATGAAGGGAAGTGGGGGCATTTTTTTCCTGGTAACCTGTGCACTGTGCACTTTCACTTCCTTATTCCACATTGTCCTAGCCTGAGGACTCCACGGGTCACTGTGGACTTAGACTGAAGCCTCATTTTGCACATACCACAAACATACTTGCTAAATTGAGTAGCTCTAGTCTAGGGTCCTAATGACACAGTAGTTACACACAACATTGGGCTGCTCACCTATAGGTCAGCAGATGAAAGTATCATGAACCGCCAAAAGGACCAACAAATCTGTCTCAGAAGAAGTGCAGCCAGAGTGCTCCTTAGAAGTAAGGACGACAAGATTTCATATTACATACTTTGGACATCTTATCAGGAGAGATCATTCTCTGGAGAAAGACATCATATTTGGTGAAGTAGAGGGGCAGTGAAAAAGAGGAAGGCCTTTGAGGAGATGGGTTGACACAGTGGCTGCAACAATGGGTTCGGGTATAAGAACAATTGTCAGGATGGGACAGTGCCATTGTGTCTCAAGGTTGTTATGGATCGGAACTGACTCAAGGTCATCCACCACCACCACCACCACCACCACCACCAGCAACAATATCAAATTTAGGAGATGGCCAACAGAAGCGAGTGAAAACTTGAGCTAGCCGGTCCCTAAAATTCTCTAGATTCAATCCCAGTCTGTTTCCATCTTCCCCTCAATCCTCTCAATAGAAAAGGTAGCTGAGAAGGTATGTGCTTCCCCAAGTCACATGATTTCTGATTGGAGAGATCCTCTTGAAACAGCCAGTCAGAAAAGAGCTCACACAGATACCCAAGGATAGGTTCTTGGGCTAGGAAATGGCAGTGATGGTAGCAAAAGGACTAACTGCAAACCTGGGGGCAGTAGGGGTGGGGACTGGGTCCAAGAATGGCTCTTAGGTTTGGGATCCTAATAAACTTGCATCCAGCCTTCCTGACCCCCACCTCACCCCAAGCTCCTACTGCCAGCCTGCCTCTCCCTTGCCCTAGGCCATTTTCTGCCCCAAAGCTGAGATGCGTTGGTGGTGATCATGTGTTGTCCAGAAGCTTGCAGTAGGATGTGCAGTAAAGAAGGAAACTGGACCAACTGAAATGAAGTGCTCATAGATTTCTGGTTGGGTTTTCTAGCCCAGATTTCCATATGGGGTAGTTTCTTGTCTTTGTGATAATCAGTGAGCATTCATCTGGTCTGGGAAGTCCTCTCTGCTCTGAATGAAATCAGTATCCTATAGTGGGGGAGGGTTAAACTCTGAGCTGATGCTAACCAGGAGGTCAGGGGTTCAAGTTCTGCAGGAGAAATATGAAGTGGTTTGCTTCCACAAAGATTTATAGCCTCCCCAAGCCCTAGAGAGTGGTTCTACTCTGCCCTATAGGGTTATTATTAATGAGAATTGACCACAGCAGTGATCATGAGACAGTGAGAGCATTTGCCTTATCTGTGCCCCACACTCAGACTTTCTTTGATTTTATTGCCCTTTGTTGACCTTTGCATCTCTATGCTCTATCTTTGGAAGTAAGCATGTGCTACTGAGAGTATTATACATAAATGTGAGGAGGCTTATGTTGCTGTTGACTTCTCACTAGAGGGTAATTTATGCACTTTTGGACCACTGTGTTGCTTTCAGCACATAGGGTATTGGGCTGCCTGTAACAATGGCTAGATCAATCTCTCTCCTGGGAGGTGGCAATTAACTCATGTTCATCACTATATGAGAACATACTGTAGTCATCTTGTCAACATTCTATCAAAACAGGAGCATGAAATAGGAATATACTTAATTAACAACAAGTATTCAGAGGCATCCACAATGAATCATGAATAACATTGCAAAGAATGAGCACTCCAGAACACTTAATTGTACTCATGTGGAAGCTATACCTAGACCAAGACCAGTCATTCAAACAGGGGATGCTGTGTGGTATACAAGCAGGAAAACCTGCATTCTGATTCAATCCTTTCCCTTTAGGTAACTTAATTCAATCTGTATGCTGAAAAAGAATCCCAGGAACTGGACAATATAAAGAATCATGCAACATCAGACTTGGAGGAAGGCTTATTAAGAAGCATTGATATGCAGATGGCACCATCTTGCTTAGTGAAAGTGAGGAGGACTTAAAGCATTAGCTGAGGAAGATCAAGGATTGCAGCTCTCAGTACGGATTACAATTTAAAGAAATCCCAAATCCTCACAGCTGTACTAACAGTTAATATCATGAAAATTGGAGAAAAGTTTGAAGTTGTTAAGGATTTTGTGTTGCTTGGATCCACAATGAATGCTCATGGAAGCAGCAGTCAAGAGATCAAACAATGAACTCCATTGGATATATCTGCTGCACAAGTTCTCTTTGAAGTGCTGGGAAAAAAATGTTACTCTGAGGACTGAGGTGCTGTTGACCCAAGCCATGCTATTTTTAATTGACTTATTTATGAGGGGGTACCCCCACAAACTCAGAATTGTGCAGGGTAGAGTGGAGCTTTCATAGTACACATTTTTCCCTGCTAGGTGAGCATTGACCAACTTGCTCTGAGTTAGCGCACCCAGTGGCATTACCTGGGAAAGTTCTCTCTGGTCACAGTAAATTTTTCTGTAAAAGCAGCTTTGCTCAACCTTATTTTTTTGTGATGGTCAGTTTAAGAGAACAGCGTGCAGCTGTGAAATTTTGTTTCCTGCCTGGGAAAAGTGAAGCAGAAACTGTTGTCATGTAGAACACAGATTATAAGGACAGAGCTATGGAAAAACTCAAGTGTACCAGTGGCTTTCACATTTCAAAAAAAGTGAAGTATCAATTGATGGCAAACCTCATTCTGGACATCCATCAACTTCCCAAATGGATGAAAATATCAACTTGTAGTGCATTTGGAGTTTGTTCCACCAGTTCATATTGTTAATCAAGCTTTCTATTTAGAGGTTCTGAAAAGATTGCATAACAGTGAGCCACAAAAAAGGCTATTTGTAGCAGATGGGGTTGGCTTTGCCAGCACAACAATGCACCTGCTCATGCAGCCATCTCAGTGTGACTGTTTTTGGCAAAAAAAAAATCATGCCTCTCTTGCCCCATGCACCTGATTCACCTGACCTTGCTCCTTGTGACTTTCAAGAATGAAGGGAGACATGAAAGGATAGCGATTTGAGGACATAGGCGAGGTGAAGAAAAACCAACAAACAAAACACACACACACACAAACACGAGGGAGGGGGTAATAAAAAAATAAAAACAAACAAGGGAGGTGCTACCAATCATCCAAACAGATGAGTTTGAAAAATGTTTCCAAGAATGGAATCATAGATATGACAAATGTCTTAAGTGTAATGGAGAGGACTTTGAAGGTGATAAGGTTGTTTTGTAAAAAAATGTAAACACATATCTTTGAGAAAAAATTTTGTTTGTTTTTTGGGAGTCGCCCTTCATATACATGTGAAAGCTGGATAGTAAATAAGGAGGATCAAAGACGAACGAATGCACTGGATCTCTGGTGCTGGCTAAGGATATTAAAAGCACCATGGATTGCCAAAAGAACAAACAAATCTATCTTGGAAGAAAGATAGGCAGAATGCTCCTTCGAGGCTAGGATGGTGCTTGGTGGTTCAGAGTGAAGAGGGCTTGAAGCACTTGCAGATGAACATAAAGAAAACATAAAGAAACAAAAAATATAATACTGAAATAATGAAGGTGGGCCTGGGCAGGGAGCACTAGAACAGACTGCGATTGCACAACTCCTTTTAAAGGCGATGTAACCAAGGAAAGGGGGCGTTGGGCAGGGAATCTCTAAAACTGATGTGGTAATGATTGTACAATTCTTCTTGATATGATTGAATGATTGGACCATGGAATTGTGTGATAGATAAATTACGTGCCAATGCAACTGTTGGGAAAAAAAGAATACTGATAAATAGAGAAATATTGAAGTTATCAATGATTTCATTTTACTTGGGTCCAGAGTCAACACCCATGGAAGCAGGGAGTCAGGGAATCAAATGATGCATTACATAGGGCAAACCTACTGCAAAAGATCTTTTTAAATCGCTGAAGAGCTGATGTGTCACTTTGAGGACTATGGTGCACCCACATCAGGACCTTTTCAATTGCTTCATATGAATGTGGGATCTGGAGAATGAAGAAGGAAGTCCAAGAAAGAATGGATGCATTTGATTGATAGTGTCGGTTGCAGTCGATGCTCTGTAGAAACGTCATGTATTCTGGACGTGTTATGGGGGGAACTGTCCCTGGAGAAGGACCTAGTGATCGGTAAAGTAGAAGGTGACCAAAAAGGAGAAGGGAGAGTCCTTTGAGGAGACAGATTGACAGAGTGGCTGCAACAATGGATTCAAATGTAGCAATGAGGATGTTTGAGACCAGGCAGTGTGTAGCTCTGTTGGACATGGGCTCTCTATCAGTTGGAATGGATTCCATGGCCCCTCGTCACATCGGCCACTTGTTCCTAAGGCTGCCTATTCTAAAGGGAAGTAAACATTTGGTTCTAACTGTGAGCTGAGAAATTTAATGATATTTCTTTACAATCTATGTGGGAAGGGTGTATCAATTTGTGATGGTATTATTCCACAAGACAGCTCCCTACGAAGTGAACTGTCTCTGCTTGTATTCCCCCCTTACTCCTTACACATCTATCCATGTTCATAAGCTCAAACCCACCTCAGGCTAAAGCACGCAACTGTACATGCGCCAACACTCACACAAGACTCACTGTGGAGGGTGATTTTTGTTTTTATTCTTTCTGATAGATTTTCACTAACTCATTCCTATCCCTTTTCCTAGTATCCATGACCAGCTCTCCTTGGGATGTGTGTCCTTTTTTCTCTTTGGAGAGGTACCTCCTCTCATGAAAATCTAGAAGAATCCCCACGTCCCTCAGAAAACCTGCCCTGACCATGCAGCTCACTCTGTCCCACCCTTGCTTCTATTCAGAGAAGATTCACGACCAGCAGCAAACGACTGGAGAATGTTTCCAGTGACTTGCGTTGCCCAGATTAGATGAGGGTCTAGGAGGAACTCTGATGAGCTATACCCGACAGTGAGTGGATTAGAACAGGTATTTGAAAAAAAATTTAGTTGCCTCCAATATGAAATATTAAAATCTTTTATATTCCTCATAAACTCCCGATGCAACACTGGAGCCCTAAGTGGTGACCACCAAGCTTTAATTTTGTGATTCATTGATAATTGAGCAATGACAATAGCCTGTAAAAAGAGCAAAACAAAAAACAAAATCAAGCCCACGACCACTGAGTCCACGCTGCTTCATAGGAGAGAATAAAACTGCCCCATGGGATTTCCAAGGCTGGAAATCTCCGTGGAAGCAGACTGCCACACTGTTCTCCCGTGGAGTGACTTGTGTATTTGATCCACCAACCTTTTGGTGAGTCTCTAAGCATTTTATCCACAGTGCCACTAGGGTTCCTGTGGAACAACAGTGGCTTAAAAACTTTTTTTGTGTGTGTGGTAAAAGTTTGTTGTTCTGCGCCATCAGGTTAATTCTGGTCCATAGTGATTCTATATGACGTAATAGAAGTGACTCATCGAGTGTCCTGGGCTGTAATTTTTATGGGAGAAAATCATCTGGTGGGTTGGAACCTCTGACCTTCCACTTAGGAGGCGTGTGTTTAACCCTTGCACTGCCAGGGCTCCATCTGAAAATGTTTAATACCAGATCATTGCTTTTTTCTAAAACAAAGTTTTTCACCAATGTAATATTCACAAAGTTGCAGGTGCAGCAGCTGCGACAGCCTTCGGGATTGCTGTGGCAGGATAACCAGCCCTGTCTTTTAGGAGCTCTTAGAATGTTGGTCTAAGGCCAGTATGGCCTCTGGGTTGTCCTCACTTTGGAAGAGGTGATGAATGTCAAGGGCTAGACCACCGGGGACTTGGGAAGCCCGTGGTGGAAAGGAGAGCTTGGCTCTCAGCGCAGTGAAGACTGTCTTCTTCAGAGAGCACTATGCCTGGCACTGTAGGCAGGCAATATATATTTATTGAATTAATTTAGATACGCTGAGAATACTGATAACCAACAAGTTTGGGGATTTCTGAACCTATCACAATATTTCCAGGAGTTATTTCAGCAATAATGCAAGACAGTTTCTAAGTAACCAGGTTGCCAAGTTTTTGGTGTTAAATACTGATATGCCTTCACATGAACCCCCTACTTCAGTCCTATCAAGCAAATTCCAACTCACAGGGACTCTGGAGGCCAGAGTAGAACTGCCTCTGTGGGTTTCGGAGACTTTAAATCTTGATGGGAGCCGACGGCCTCGTCTTTCTTCTGTGGAGTGACTGTGAGGTTTGAACTGCTGGCCTTGCGGTTAGCACCTCCATGCATAGCCAGTAGGGCTTTTGATATACTCTTTAGATTATTATAAACAAACAAACAAACAAACAAACAAACAAAAATCCAGTGGCCATAGAGTAAGGTGACCAGATTTTAACATTGGTAAAGCAGGACACCATTGATAAAACTCATATCCTGGTGAAATAGCCACATGGCAGCCGAAAACCGTATACCCTAGCTTGTCGTACATTCTTTCAAAAAATAGGGACTTTTTAAAAATGCTGTGGGACGTGAGAAAAATTGTTAAAAATCGGGACTGTCCCGCTGGTCACCTTACCATAGAGTCAGTTCTGACTCATAACGACCCAGGTATGTTAGAGTAGAGCCATCTTCCATTGGATTTTCAAGGGCTGATCTTGCAAGAAGCAGATTCCCAGGGTTTTCTTCCAAGTGGCCTCTGGGTGCATTGGAACTGCCAGCCTTTGGTTAGCAGCCAAGCGCTGAACCCTGTGTGCCACCCAGGCCCAATGATTCCCTTTCCCAGTTTCAATGCAGGTGGCAAGGAGGCACAGAAAGGGATGGCAGATTCAGGCTGTGCCTCTCCTGCTCAGGGGCTCCTGTGCGTCGCTCACTGTTGAGTGAAAAGGCTGAGAAGCAGGGCAGCTTGTAACAGGTGTACTGCGTGTGCTTGTTTTTCCTGCTAGCAGATGGTGCTGAAAGAAGTTCGTCTCTGTGGGGCCATTACTGGATAATGCTGGGGAATAAATAAGCACAGTGATGGGTCTCTGCAAATACAGTGAGGCTGGGGTCGGCCCAGCATTTGGAGCTGGGGAGCCCATTCAGAGTAGGTCTGTCCACTCGCTCAGAAAGGCTGATCTGAAACTCTAGTTTCTGTCCCCTTCCTTTTCCTCCATACAAATCATCCAAGGCCCCATTTCCAGAGCTTTCATCTGGCTCATTCCAATTCCACCCTGTGTTCAAACGCTGCAATTCCACCAGAGATCTTCTGACTCCGAATCTACAGTTTCATAAGATCCCCAAGTGATTCTTAATGTGTCCAGAGCCTAGTGATCTTGCTAGAGTGTACATTCTGATTCAGTATATCTGGTGGCACTTTTGAGTAAGGGTTGGACTGTTTACTGCCAGGTTTGTGGTTCAAATCCACAACTGCTCCCCAGGAGAAAGATGAGGCTGTCAGCTCCTTTAAAGATTTCCAGCCTTGGTACCTGATGCAGTCAACATCTCATGATCACATAGGCTGCTGTGCTTCTTGCATGTGGGCTTTGTTGCATCCATGCTAGATGGCCACTCGTTTAACTTCAAGCCTTTAAGACCCCAGGCGCTATATCTTTTAATAGTGGTCACCATCATCTTTCTTCACCACATTTGCTTATGCACCCATTTTGTTTTCAGCAATCGTGTTGGGAACGTGAGTATCATACAGTGCCAGGTTATTAGAACAAAGTGTTTTTGTGTTGAGGGAAAAATTAAGTAGGGACCCAAAGTCCATCTGCTCCCTTAATACTTTAATATATAAATATATGTACACAGACCAATACCCCTATCTTTACATATTAATATATTTACATATGTACATACTTATCTTTGTACCTCTCTATGTAGCTTTTGCCTCCGAGTTCTTTCCTCTATTTCTTTTTACTTTCCTCCTGCCCCACTATTGTGTTCACCCTTCATTCAGCTCTCAGTAATTCCTCTTGGTTACAATTGATGGAATCAGGTATCAGAAGATCAAAAACAAACAATTCTATTGATGTCAAGGAGAGGGATTGGAGTGGAGACCCAAAGCCCCACTATAGACAATTGAACATCCCTTCACAGAAGGGTCACACAGAAGGGACGATTCAGCCAGGGTGCACTGACAAAACATAGACATTCCTCTGGTTCTTTAATGCTTGCTTCCTCCCGCCACTATCATGATACCAGTTCTAGCTCACAAACCCTGCTAGGCCTGCTATGTACATTGGTACAGATAAGAGCTTTTGACACACAGAAGCCAGGACAGATAATCCTCCCAGAAAGAGTAATAGGAATATCGACACCAAGAGGGTTGGGGGAGGGCAAGGGGGAGAAGGGGGAAACTGATAGCAATGAAGAATGTATAACCCTCTGCACCGGTTCCCCCCCAACCCCACCACTCATGGGAATGAACAACAGAAACGTGGGTGAAGGGATACAGCAGATGGTATAAGATATGAAAAAAAAAAGTATATATAATTTATCAAGGATTCACGAGGGTGAGATGGTGGGGGAGGACGGGGGGCGGGGGGTGGGGGGCAGGAGCTGATAGTAAGGGCTCAAATAGAAAGATGTTTTTGAAAATGACAATGGAAACATATGTACAAGTTTGCTTGATAGAATTGATATATGGATTGTTATAATATCTCTAAGAGCCCCCAATAAAATGAAAAAAAAAAAGATTTACATCCTTGGGAACACTCTATAGGGTCACTATGAATCGGAATGTTCAGGATGATAGTGGGTGGGTTGGGATGGAAATACAAATCTCCAGAAGGGGATTGAACCAGAATGAACTAGGCCCTCCAACAACCAATTTTCTCTAACTTGAAATAAAGGCCGTGTCTTAAACCAACCAACCAACCATCCAACCAACCAACCAACCAACCAACCAACCAACCAACCAACCAACCAACCAACCAAGAGCACCTCCCTACCACCAAGTTATCTTGACTCATAAGGACTCTACAGGACAGAGTAGAACGGCCTGTGTGATTTCCAAGGCTGTCAATCTTTATGAGAATGTACAGCCTCATCTTTCCCCCTCTTAGCAACTGGTGTGTTCAAACCGCTCACTGTGTGCTGAGCAAACTACTGTGCCACCAGGGGTCCTTTGGTGTCTTACAAGGGGTCTGAGCAAAGTGAGGATCTTTGCCACTGCGGTTTATCCTAAAAGGGAAGAGAGAGTTTTCCTTGGCGTGCTCTTCCTCAGCCCCAGCCATTTCCTTTTTTATTTTAATAGTTTGAATGAGGCCTGGTCTTTGATCTTGCGCTCTTAGAAATCCAAAGGAGCAAGGGCAGGTTAATACCAGCCATTCTGCCTTAATGCATCGCTGCTATTTTGCATGAAGGGCATGGCGTGAGTCTAATTTGACCTCGTATTGCGCTGAGCATAGAATGATTTTCTTTTGTGCAAAGGTAAATTTCATCTTTCCTGGAAAAAACGACCCCCCTGCTGGTTATAGATATCGTCAGGAGATATACTCTTAAACTTCTATTTAAATACGTGTTTAAATTTGACAATGCTTGGGCAGAATTTCAGCAGGACCTCATCTTTTCCCTCGCCTTGTTGAAATGTTATTTCTTAATATTCCAGCCTCAGCAGTATTTGAGGAATATTGTTCCCTTGGCCTAATGCAATTTTTTCCACATGATGTATTCTTCAGCCGTCCCTTATCTTTCCATCACTTGCTGACACCACTGTTTAGTCTGTTTGGGACAAAAATGCATCGAAAGTCAACACCGTCATATTTTCACATTCTGCTTGCTTCTCTAACACAGCTATTCATTAGCAAGAAATTTTGGGTAGCAGGTTGGTTAATAGCCGTCGTCCCTTTTAAAGGGGGTGGGTAGACGAGCAAAGGATGCTGCGATGTCATTGACAGAAAAAAGGTGGTGCCCAGATACACACTTATAAAAAATAATAACATTTCCCTGAGTGCTTTGCATTTAATCACATATCCGCAACTAGATTCAGTTTTTATGTCTCAGTACCATAATTATTGATGCTTTCTGAAATCTCATTATGTATCTTACATCAGAGACTTACTGAAGTGCTTCCTAGGTTTTGAACACACACACACACACACACACACACACACACACACACACACACACACGAGAGATGATTTGTATATATCTAATTTGATCTTTTAAAACCTGGCTTTGGTATAGCCAGATTCTACGCGGATGTGGGCGTTTGAACGCTGGTTAACCTCCGCGGTTCATGCGTCCCTGTGGGTTAATTTCTGATTGCCTGCTCTGCTCTACCTGCAGCCTGGGGAATGAAAGCCCCACGCAGGAGAAAGAACAAAAGCAGACTGTCTTTGTGTAGTGCCGTGCATCTGCCTCTAAATTTCAGAGGCAACGCCAAAGGCAACATGAACGGCAAGACAAAACAGTGGAGAGAGCTGCCTTGAACTCCGCTTATTCTGTTGCTAAAACTCTGCATTCCTGATCTTTGGGGTTTGGGATTTCATAATCATCGCCTGCATGCCTGGCTAGTGATGGGGTGCTCAGACAAAAGGAAATTCGTTAAAAGACAAAACCAAAACCAAAACAGATTGATCTGAAAAAAATCCTCTGTCACCTTGCCCTCCTCTAGCCCCCTTGGCAAAATGGTCAGACAGCTAGCCTGGAGGTGCTAAACAGAGTTGGACATAAATAAATGTCTCTGGATCTATATTTTAAAAGGCTGGGGACGAATACTAAGGAACCTGCGGGGAGAACAAAATTATTGTAACGCTGATCGTATGGACTAAGCTTATTAAACGAAGACAATACATCCTACAACTGAGAATCACAGGAAAGAAAATCCCCGCCTCAGTTGGACAGCTTAATATGAATTCCTTTTATTGTTTGCCATGTCTAATTAGCCTTAGCTTCATTTTATAGGCAATATTTAATTATTGGTATTTTTCATTTATCTTCTTTTTTATATTGGGATTTTACCAGGAGTGCAATTATCCGTTTCTGCCTAGTAGGAATGGATTTGCCCAGGAGTTACTGCAAGATAAACATTGTTTAGAAACCATAATTTTTCTATTGTATTTGTCTAGTTAATAAAGGGAGGCATTTTAATTTCCCCTGGAGACCACTTGTACTTTGTTCAGTAATTAAGGAAGTAAGTCAGTGGCCCTAGATTTCAGCCTGTTTATAACCCCTGCAGATCTGTCTGGAACCCCCAAACCAGCTGTGTTGCAGTGCTGGGCAATTAGGGGAAAGCCTGAGAGGAAACCAAAGAGGCTTCTCCTAGGACTACTCTCAATCAGAGCTTCGCACAGTTCATTCCAGTTCAACAAGCAAGGATTTACAATGCCACCCAGATCTCCTGCTATCACAAGCTATCGTCGAACAAGATCCCTAGGAATAAGTAAGAGTGACCGGATGTGATGGTGAGGGATTAGGTCAGCAGGACACTTGTGTTAGTCTAGGTTGACTAGAGAAACAAGTTCATAGACATTCATATATGTGCATAAAAAAGAGCTGTATAAGAGCAGTTGAATATTGAGAAAGCATCCCAGCCCAGTCCAGATCAAGTCCATAAGTCCGATATTAGCCCAGATGTCTGATACAAATCTATAAAGTCCTCTTTAGACTCATGAAACACATACAAGGACCCTGAATGCAGGAAGATCACATGCCAGTGGGTGGAAGGTCTTGTGGATCCAGTGGTAGTATAAACATCTCAGGGCTGGCAGGTGTCTCCATATGGTCTCTCCGCCTCCAGAGCTCTGGCTCCATCAGCCTCCCTCCATGTATGTTCTCAATAGGGATGTCTCTCAGGGAGTGAGCCTGAGTCCTGCTTCCAGTGAGTTATTTATCTCCTTATCACCTCAAAATGAGGTCTTCAAGCTGTAACCTGATTGACAGGCTGAACTCCACCCCTTCACTCTTAGTCCTCTCAAATTGACAATAGATTATATAACTATCACAATGCTCCAGGGGAAGGAAGCCTAGCCTATCAATCAGGTTCCACCCTGATGATACCTCTCTGGGGGTCTGGTCCTTGGTATAAGAGAGAGCCGGAAGATTGGAATCCTCTTTAGGCCATTGCCTTCTGTTGAACCTGGTTCTATAATCTATTGTTTCACGAGCCAATCCCAGGAACTGTCCACAGATAACCCACAGTGGATTCATTTGGAGGACTCCAGTTTTATTTACCATTCTCTGGTACCAGCCAGCACCCTCTGTTCTGACCCATGGCCACCCCATTTACAACAGAATGAAACACTGCCCAGGCATGAGCCATCTTCACTATTAGTCTTGTTTGAGACCTTTGTTGCAGCCACTGTGCCAATCAATCTTGTCTAGGGCTTTATTATTTTTTGCT
>NW_022111370.1:4848708-4883421 GCF_000313985.2 Echinops telfairi | reverse complement strand
CTGGGGTCTTAAAGGCTTGAAGGTAAACAAATGGCCATCTAGCTCAAAGGCAACAAAACCCACATGGAAGAAGCACACTAACCTGTGTGATCATGAGGTGTTGAAAAGATCAGGTATCAGGCATCACCAGAACCAAAAATCTTACCATAGTGAATGAGGGGGTGAGTGCGGGGTGGAGACCCAAAGCCCATTTGTAGGCCACTGGAGATCCCCTTACAGAAGGGTCTTAGGGAGAAGATGAGCCAGTCAGGGTGTGATGTAGCAACGATGAAAAATACAACTATCCTCTAGTTCCTAAATGCTCCCCCCCCACCACCACCACTGTCATGATCCCAATTCTACCTTGCAAGTCTGGCTAGACCAGAGGATGTGTACAGATGCTTCTTAGGTCTTCCCTATTTAATATTTAATTTTCACATGCATGTAAGACCATGGAAAATATGGCTTGAGTTGGGTCCACCCACCACCCACATTAGTCCTCAAAGCAAACTCCTTGCTTTTAGAGATTTTCAAGAGGTCTTGTGCAGCAGATTTACCCAATGCAATGCATAACTTTCATCTCTTGACAGCTGCTCCCATGAGCATTGATTGTGGATACAAGCTAGACAAAATCCTTGACAAGTACAATTTTTTCCTTCATTTATCATGATGGTACCTGTTAGTCCAATTGTGAGTCATAATCCATACTGTAGGTTGCAGTTATTGATCTTCATCAGCAAGTATTTCAAGTCCTCCTCACTTTCAATAAGCAAGGGTGTGTCATCTGCATAGGTCAGGTTGTTAATAAGCCTTCCTCCAATCCTGATTCTGCATTCTTGTTCATATAATTCAGCTTCTTTGATTATTTGCTCGACATATAGGTTGAACAAGTATAGTGAGATGATACAATTTTGACACACATCTTTCCTGATTTTAAACCATGCAGTATTCCCTTTTCTGTTCCCACAACTGCCTCTTGCTCTATATACAGGCTCTGCAGGAGCACAATGAAGTGTTCTGGAATTTCCATTCTTTGCAAGGTTATCCATAATGTGTTATGATCCACAGAGTCAAATGCCTTGGCATACAATAAAACACAAGTAAACATTTTTCTGGTACTCTCTTTTTTAGACAAGAGCCATCTGACTGTTTAAGATATGCTGAGTATTCTTCCTTTTTTGGTTTTCTAACTCTATGCCTTTGCACATTTTATTATAGTATTTTACTTTGTCTCCTCAAGCTGCCTTTGAAATTTCCTAGTCAGCCCTTTGACTCCATCTTTTCTCCCATGTGTTTTAGCTATGCTATGATTAAGAGCAAGTTTCAGAGTCTCTCCTGAAATCCACTTTGACCATTTCTTTCCTTCCTGTCTTTTAATGACCTTTAGCTTCCTTCAGTATATTCTTGATGGCCTCAGGTCATCAGGTCTTCTGTCATTAGTGTTCAATGCAGCAAATGTGTTCTTGAAATGTTCTGTAAATTCAGGTGGGATAGATAGATGTAAGGTCGTATTTGACTCTTGTGGACTTGTTTTAATTTTCTTCAGCTTCAGCCTGAACTGACATATGAGCAATCGATAGTCTGTTCCACAGTCAGCCTCTAGCCTAGTTTTAGCTGCTGACACAGAGCTTCTCCAGTATTTCTTCCCACAGATGAGGTCAATTTTAATGCTATGTTCCATCTGGAGAAATCTGTGTGTTGTTGAAAGAATATATTAGTGATGAAGTAGTCATTGATTTTGCAAGATTCCATTATGCGATTTCAGATCTTGTTTCTATTGCCAAAATGTATTTTTGAATTATTTTTCATCCTTCTTTGTTTCCAACGTTTTCAATCCAATCACCAATAATTATCTATACATCTCGAGGGCATGTTTGATCAATCTCAGACTGAAGATGCTGGTAGAATTCAACTTCTTCATTGCTAGCTTCAGAGGTTTATGTTAAATTAGAATAACAGTTGTATTGATTGCATTTCTTTGAAGGTGGATAGATATAACCCCATCACAGACATTTTGTACTTCAAGGCAAGGTAGATCTTGAAATGTTCTTTTTTATTATAAATACAATGGTATTCCTCTTGATTGTATCATTTCTGGCATTGTAACCCATGTCAAAGCTGGACATTGAACAAGAAAGACCGATTATTGAAAGTACCATGGGTTACCAAAAGAGCAAGTAAATCTATCTCAAAAGAATTACTACTACCAGAATGCTTCTTAGAAGTGAGGCTGGCAAGACTCTGTCTCCCTTTGGACATGTTATCAAGAAAGACCAGTCCATAGATATTATGCTTGGTAAAATATACAGGCAACAAAAGAGACAAGATGGATGAACACAGCGGCTACAACAATAGGCTGAAACATAAGGACAATCCTGAGGAGGGGGCAGGACCAGACAGTGTTTTGTTCTGTTGTGCATAGGGTCACTTGCTTGAGTCAAACCTACTTGAAGGCACTTAACAACTTAAAATCACTTCCTTCTAAGCTTCACATTTAACCTGTAGACTTAGTGTTTTCAGTTTGTTCTCTTATAAATGTCTTTAAAAGAGAATAATGATCAAAGCACATGTACTTTACTAATTAAAATAAATATTGTTAAATTAAAACATCAATGTACAATTTTGGTTCAAGGTTCAAGAGTTTAGGTTTAAAATTTGTCCCAGTGTAACAGCTTCAACTCATCCGGCCTATTAAAATTTTGAAATTCTGATGCACATTTTATACCTTTTGTATTAGGCAGGGTTCTCTAGAGAAATAAAACCAGGACACTTATGATTTTATATATATAGCAACAAGAAATAAAACAGCTAATTTATCCACACAGAAATATAGAGGGCTCAGTTCAACTCACTTTCATGGAACAGTAATATATTGAAGGTCCTTCCACTCCTGTGGGCTGTTGGTCCAAGGTCAAGGAAGCAGATAGTGGAGTCTGCCCTCAGGCAAGACAAGCAAGGTAAAGCAGCAACAGCAGGAAGTGAGGCATAGCAGAGGCCAGTAGCACAAAGCAGTGGATGGAACCTCAAGCTCTAGCAGTGAATGCATACAAGGCAACATGGTCCATGGGTTGGCTTGGCCCACAATAGTGCAGCACGTGGTTGAGGCAAAGAAATAGCTCAGGAAGCAGAGTACTGGTCTGATCACCAAGGAGAAAGAGGGAAGGGGGCTGGCCTTGGAAAACCATTTATCTCCTGGATCTCCAATCAGGCTTTGACCTGATTAGACTCTGTTAACATGTTCCCAAGGAAGACTAGATGGTATAATAAACTTAATTATCACACCTTTCATCAGGGTTCATCTCTAGAATTTTTGATCAAAATGTTCAGTAATGGCAGCTGTGATGATGCTGATTTTTGCACGGTGTTATTTGCTGTCATGGAGATGGTGCTGGATCAGAATAACCCTAGTTATAATAGGGTTATGCATTCCTGTGCCATCATTGCAATCATTGCTTTGTTTGAGCCCATTGTTGGAATCACTGTTTGAAACGATCTCATTGAGGGTCTTTCTCTTTCACATTTCTCTCTACGATATCAAGCATGATGTCCTTCTCCAAGACCTGGTCTCTCCTCATGTTGAAAGTACATGAACCAAAGTCTCACTATCCTCACTCCTCTCACTCACTCATAGCCTCTGGTTGTGCTTCTTCTATGTCAGATTTTTTTCTTCCTTTTGTCTCATAGTACCCTACTTCTGTTTTGATGGGTTCCTCTAAGCATCACAAGTGGTCCTCAAGGTCTTAATTAACAGCTGTTCACCATGTTGTGCTGCTATAGCCCCAACTAAATAGTGGGCAGAGGACCTCAGGAGGTATTTCAGTTCATCTTGGTTTCCCCCCTGCCCCCATGGAAATCGGAATCTTCAGAAGATTGATCCATATTGGAGCATAGTTATTCTGATGGAATTGACTAAACATGTTTCTGAGACCCCCTGTCTCTACCCTTCCAGAGTTTGTCCTTCACACCTAAGAGCTTCCCTGAGTTTTCCCAATACATTCATTTACTTTTTGGTTTACTTAGCTGCAGTCACCTTCCGCAGTCAAAGAGCTTTAAATTAATCCCTTGTGGCATTCCCTTGTCCTCACAAGTCCAAATCTCTTTGAATGCCTTTATAGTTTAGACTTTCCCAGAGAGGCTCTGATCAAGGATTTTAGAGCCGGTGTTTTCTTTGGGAGGTAGTCCAGGAAAAACTGGTAGGGGAAGTGAGTTAGGGGAGGAAAGAAACCATTGAAGGAGAAAAAACCAAGTTGTTTAAGTTTTGGGTGGATTTCATTCATCTGGTAAACTTTGGAAGACTGTATAGGACTTGATTAAAGTTCATCTACCTGAGGGGCAGGACCGTTGGGTATTTATCCTTAAACTCACATTAGTCATTAGCCAAGATCTGATTCTGAGTCATTATCTCTCTGGAACTTTAAGCCTGTCTTTCTTAGGTCTGAAAGAAGGTTCATGTGGAGAATCACCCATGTGTATAGTAGGATGTAATCAGTACTTAATGGGACACTGGTGCCCACATGATTAAGTTGGGTTATGAGAACATATGTCAGAATGATCCAAAGAAGTCCTGATTCCCTTCCACATTCTGGCCTGTCTCCTCTTGTATTGTGAGATCTACCCCATACAGAACTGCTCTTGGTTCCATGGATGTACTGTGTTCTCCTCTCTTCTTAGAGACATTGGATTTCCATTGCTTGGGACACTCTTCCTTCCATCCTTTTCTAAATCCAACCTATTGAAGATATCATGAACTGCCTGTGGAACAAATAAATCAATCTTAAAATCAATCAATAAAGCGAGAGTTCTCCTTAGAAGTGAGCTGTTGAGAATTTAGCTCACTTGTGTGAGGCATGCTGTCAGGCAAAACCAATTGCTAGGAAAAGTCATGGTGCTCAGTAAATTGGAGGGTCAGTGAAGATGAGGAAATTGGATACAACAGTGGACTCAAACATGGCGATCATTATGAAAATGGGACAGAACTGAGCAACCTTTTGTTCTAAGTATAAGGTCGCCATACCTTGGTGCCAACCCAACGATGTGGTCTCCGCTTTTATTACAATAGGTCTCTTCTGAACCAACCCTAGGCCAGAATAAGCCTTAGGGTTGGTTTGGGAAAGATCTATGGTGGGAAGTAAAATATTTTCAGAAGTAATCTGCTGAGTCAGGAAGCTCTGTTTAAACCTGTTCAATATCATAACAAAACACAAGTTTCCACAGCCAGATGGTAGCTGTGCCTGTGGTACACTAACCTGGCCTTGAACCCGTGTCTCCTGGATGAAAGGCAGGAATTCTACTGCTTAACCACCACTGCCCCTCGCACACACACCAAATTTTTTTAACAATGGAAACTTTTCTGATTTGGAGGGCTTTCTTGAGATTTTACACCTGAAATAAAGACTATCTCTGCAAAATGCCGTTTTAAAAGTGTATACTTCTTTGTATCATACTTTACCAAATTCTGAACAAAAATCTAAAAAACTCAAGGAGATTGATTGACACAGTGGCAGCAACAATGGGCTTAAGCACAGGAGTAATTGTGGGCATGGCACAAGATAGGGCCATGTTTTGTTCTGTTGTGCATAGAGTTACTACGGGTTGGAATCAACCCAATGGACCTCAATAACAACATATTTCTGACCAGAATTTCTAACAAAATTGTCCAGCTTTTTTGCTTGGAAAACTCTTAAATGTTGCTTATATATAATTAAGCACAGAGCTCTCGCTCCCAACAACAGGCCCACAGGGGCCCTTTCCTGGATATATTTCAGCATGCTCAGAAGCTCCTGGGCAAGCTAGCCTCAAGTCTTCCTTACAATATGTGACTTGAACCAAGCAAGTTCATGAAGCCCCTTTGTTCCTACTAATATAGGAAATGTAGTAAAACAAGTTATTTTTAACCATAGATAAGCCTCTAATGAATGTACATGTTAGATTTGCAAGATTAACCTATATGAAAGGCGAACAACAAAAAGAGGATGGAGGAGGGGAAGGAGAGAGGAAGAGAATGAGAGAGAGAGAAAGAGAGAGAATGAGAGAGAGAGAGAGAGAGAGAGAGAGAGAGAGAGAGAGAGAAGAGAGAAGGGTCATTGATCAGAATCCCATCCACAGGGAGAAAAACAAGTACATAAGGATGGATTTTATATAATGTATATAACTTTTATTATTTGTGTTTTAAATTAAAAAAATAATTTACAAAGATCATTTTAGAGCACTCTTCCCTGGAAACTGTAATTCTTTGTTTGTGGCAGGGGCTTGTAAGATGACTAACACATTGCAGATGATATTTTGTGTGGCAGTAAAAATGTGTGAAAGTCTTTATACAACTGAAATGAGGACAGACCGACTGCCATGGACGTGGTCCCACATAGCAACCCTATAGGGCAGAGTGAAATCATCCCAAGGACTTTCCTGGGCTATCATCTTTATGGGAGGGGATCACCAGGCATTTCTTCGTGGAGCTGCTGGTGGTTTCGAAATATTTGCCTTCCAGTTAGCAGAGTAATTTGCCATTGTGGCAGTGGGGCTCCCGTCAATGTGATGTACTTTATCCATCATTCTGGAGTTGATTTGTACTCCTAGGAAGCCAGTAAGGATGGAATAGGACTTCCCATAGAGTGTCCAAAGCTGTGATTTTTGACTCCCCATCATTCTCTTGTGGAGCCGCTGGTGCTTTGGAACCACCAACTTTCGGGTTTGAAGCCAAGTGCATTCACCACTCTACTACCATGGTTCTTGAAACTGTTGTTAGGTACATTATATCCTGAAAGTAAACTGCAAATAATTGGAAAAAAATGTTTTCTCAGATGCCATTTTAATATCATTGACTATGGGCATAATATCATTGACTATCATATTCTGAGCTAAAAAATGCAATGATCTGGGTTAAACAATGAGGCTAATTTTCGGGGTCTTTATTTAGCATCATATTTGTTGCCAAGGGCTGCAGTAACCAGTAACCACGAAGTGGGTGACTGAAAACAGCAGGAATATATTCTTGCAGGGTCTGGAAGCTGAAAGCACACAATCAGGCTGTTGGCCAGGTTTTCTCTTGCCAAAGCCTGTAGGACAAGAGCCTTCCCATCTCCTCATCACCATGGCTCTCTCCCTTCTGAGTCTCTCCGAGTCCCTCCGCCTTTGTGAAAGGACACCAGAAACGAGGATATTAAAAAAATCAGTTGCCCTTGATGAAGGACTGAAATACATGAAACAGGGAAAATATAGCCTTTTCAATAAATAATGCAGGAAAAGTTGGATCTCCACCTGAAAGAGGACCCATACCTGTACAAAAACCGTATACAAAATACCATATACGAAAATGAACTCAAGATGGACTAAAGATCTAAGTATAAATCCTAGAATCATAAAGACCATCGATTAAAGAATAGGGACAAACTGAAGGGTCCTAATACAAGGCATACATTTATGACAGAACGTAAGAAAAGTACCCACGCGACAGAAGGTATTTATGTACAACAAAAGGCTTCAATCAAAGAGCAGAAAGAGAACCCGAAGATAGGGAAACTATTTGGTAATGATATATCAGATAGAGGACTAATTTCAAAAATCTTAGATAACTTCAATACCTTAATATAGAAAATACTGATAACCCAATAAAAATGGGCACAAGACATGAATAGACAATTTACTAAATATGACATCCAGGTGACCAACAATCATATGAAGAAATGTTTCCATTCATTAGCCATAAGAGAAATACAAATTAAAACAACAATGAAATACCACCTCACATGGAGACTTTTAACAAAATAATAAAAAAGATAGAAACAAATAATAAATACCGGTGAGGAGATGGAGAGATTGGGTTGCTCACACATTTTTGGTGGGATTGCGGAGTTGTAGACCACTCTGGAAGTCAGTGTGGTGCTTCCTTAAATGAATGCAAATACAAATACCCCATGGTCTGCAACCTATCTACTTGGTGTACACCATAAAGAAATAAAGACCAAAATACAAACAGACTTATGTACACCCATGTTTATTGTAGCAACTTCTATAATAGCAAAAAGACAGAAACAATAAAAAGCTACGTCTGTAGAGGAATGGATAAACCAACTGGAACAGTCATACAATGGATACTGTGCATCCTTAATAAACAGTGATGAGTTTGTCCAACACCTCAAGACATGGATGAAATTAGAGAACATATGCTCAGCAAATTTAGTCAATCTCAGCAAGATAAATATTTTATGGCACCATTATTATGAAGGAAAAAAATAAAAATGGATTTCACTCCAAAGGATAAGACTTTAAAGACGGCAATGAAGCCAGGATTGGAAAGGGGAGATAAGGGGAAAGGGCAGTAAAGGAAGGAGGGAGGGAGGGTGCAGGGAAAAAGAGCCACCTCGATGGGGAGGGTCAACAGGATATTGTCATCGACTTGATAGGACGTTCCGTGCAACACAGACCACGCTTTGCTTTGTACGTGTTATATTGCACAAACAAAAGGGAGAAATAAGTAAAATGTATAAATCAGTAAAACCAAATAAAACAAATGGATTTAAAATTATAAAGCGAGAACAAGAAGGGTTACAGCCTTAAAGGAAACAAAAATGGTTGCCCTGAAGCCAAATCTGCCTCCTGGTGACCCTCTGGGTTTCAGAGTAGAACCCCATTCCATGGGGTTTGGAGGTTTTGAAAGAAGCTCATCAGGCCCCTCTTTTGAGGTGTCCCTAGCTGATTTGAACGATAAACTACAATCTTTCAGTTAGTAGTCAAATGCTTATCTGCCTTGCCAAGGGAGTAGGACCCATGCTATGGATCTCATCTAAATTTACTTGCATCTGCAATGGCCCTATTTGCAAAAAGAAGGATGCATTCAAAGGTGCTGTTGGAATTGAACATATCTTTAAAATTTTTTTTTGGTGGGGGGAGGTGTCACCAGGCAACCCATACTAACCAGAGATTCTCATTCAATATTCACTTATCTTTGTTGTGGAGTAGGCATGTGGACCACAGATGATTGAGACATCTGCTCAGTGAGCCTCTAAATCAAGTACAGAAGGAAATCTTCAAACGATTATGAAACAAAGCAGAACATGATCAGCACACTTGTTATTAGGTCAGCGCCGAATGACAGGGACCAAGTTCAGTACAACAGAATGAAGCGCTGCCCAGTCCTATCGTATTCAGCTGTTTCTGCGTTTGAGCCCATTGTTGTAGCTACTGTGTCAATCCAGCTCATATGCATCTTCCTCTTTCTCATTGACCCCCAACTTTACTAAGCTTGACATTCGCCTCCAGGAACTGGTCCTTCCGGATGAGAAGCCCAAAGTACGCGATATGAAGCCTCCGCATTCTTGCTGCTAAGGAGCTTCTTCCAACAGGGATATCCTTTTTTCCCTTTCTTCTCATCAGCATCTAAGGAGAGGCTATGAGTTCGAGGCCAGTTGGGAACCCCTAGACACACTGCATGAATAGAAAGCCTTTGAGAAGAGTTTCTTGGAACTGATAGACTTGAGACCAAGTCACCAAATGTGGGTAGGGCATTGCCACTGGCAGGAGAACAAGGGAAGATGGAAGGTCATTGAAAAAAGAGAAAATAGGAGTGAGCCAAGCCATGAAAGAGGAGAAGTGGTGTGACTTGGCTAGTGTGGGAGACACATTGGCAAGAAATGTCTGAACCTATAGGTAGGATAGATTGATTATGAGGGAATCTGGCCACATGGTTAGAAATTTGGATCTTATTCTGAGTTGGTACTCATTAGATGTTCCAAACCAGAGGTGAGGCAGGGTCAGTCGTGCTTGAAGATGGATCCTCTGGTAGTGGTGCAGTTTGCTTCATTTTAGGAAAAATCACCGAGTTAGTCTGGGTAAACTAGAGAAACAAAATTCATAAACACTGATATTTTATAAGGCAGAGTTTTATATAAAAGGTAAGTGTACATTAAGAAAGCATCCCAACCCAGTCCAGTCCAAGCCCATAAGTCCGACATTAGCCCATATGTTTGACACCGATCTACAAAGTCCTCCTCAAACTTGCAAAACACAGGCAATAACCCAGAATGCAGGAGGAAAGCTGCATCAGTGAGCATGTAAGCATCTCAGCGCTGGCAGGGGTCTCCATGCAGCTTCTTCAGCACCCAGGGCTGCATCAGGGTAGGTCCATGTGGCTTCTCCTCAGGGATGTCTCACAGGAAGTGAGTCTTGCCAACTGAGGCAAAGAATTAGCTAAGGCAGCTGCACACTAGTCTGACCATCAGAGAGCAAGGGACCTGAGAACAAGAAAGGCGAGGCTCACTGAGCCATTTATCTCTCCACCCTTCAATTGATCCCACGTGTGTTTATCCGTCAGGTTGGCACAATATACCTTAACTATCAAATTCACAAATCAAGGCCTGGCAGGGGTCCTCAAACTACAGCCTGGGGGCCACATGTGGCCCACCGAGGACATTTTTCCGGCCCGCCGGGTGTTTTTGCCTTGTTTGCATTTTCACTTCAAAATAAGATATGTGCAGTGTGCATAGGAATTTGTTCATAGTTTTTTAAAAGAAACTATAGTCCGGCCTTCCAACGGTCTGAGGGACAGTGAACTGGCCCCCTGTTTAAAAAGTTTGAGGACCCCTGGAGAGGATCCTAAAGAGTTCCAGTTGGGGCAAATGGTTAACATTCTTGAGTGCTAACTGAAAGGTTCATCTCCACCCAGAGGTGTTGAAGCTGAAAGGCCAGGCAATATATTTCTGGAAAAAAGTAATCAAATCACTAAAAACCCTAGGAATCTCTGGGTGGTGCAAATGATTAGCTTGCTGGACTCCTAATCAAAATGTTGAGGTTTAACTCCAGTCAGAGGTGCCTGGAAAGAAAGGGCTGGTGATCTATTTTTGAAAGATTGAGCATTGAAAACCTCGTGGAGCACATTTCTACGATGCCCCACAGTGAGTTCCCTTAGTCAGAACGAACTCAGCAGCAGCTGCCTATAGACCCTGTGTGATCTAACCTTCAGTCTTCTCTCTGGCCATGACTCACTGTTACCTCTCTCCAGAAACACTTAGGTTCTGTCAGCAGGGGAAGGTGCCAAGTCTTCTTGCTTCTCCCAGCCCCTTCTGGATCTGGTTAATATTGGCTGCTTCTTTCCAAACCCAGATCCATGTCCCTTAAAGAAACTGGCCCTGACCACTTATCTTGATAAGTGGGGTCTTTGTGGATTGTGTCCCTTTGCCTGTCACAAGTGAGGAAATGTAGATTCAGGTATTTTGTTTTCATTTTGTCATTGTAAGACAAAAGAGGCAAATGAGTAAACTGAGGCTCAGATAAATCAATATTTCTCCAGATAAAACAAGAAGAGTTTTTTTTTTTTTTGGTATTCAGTGTATATCCTGCAATGATTTAACTTTTGTGACCCAATATATTGGAAGACAGATGGATAAGATCTTCATATCTCCCTTGGTCTTCATAATACTGGAGGGAAGTGAGTTGAGCAGGATGTTACACAGTGTTAAACTTAAGACAATGGGTGCCTGGGAAGTGACTTGCCCAGGCCATGTTTGCAATGTGACAAACTTAGACTTTATTTCAGATCTTCTCATTTAGCATCCTGCTCTTTTCATTGAATTGGTTTCCCTCTAAATTGGAATATCAAGAAGATAAATTGATATGAGTGCAAAATCTGCCATGTCGTGTACAGTATAGATACCAGATATTCAATGAAAGCAAGGAGGAGTGGTGGAAAAGCAGAAGCCTAATTGCAAAAAGGGATGAAATCAGATTAGGACATTAGGACGTTGAGACATTTCTCGCTTCCTAGAGAGAAGCATTTCTTTCAGTCAACTTAAAACCCTGGGGGCGGGTGGTGGTGTTTGAATCCTGCCTAAATGATTTGAAATATTTCTATTCCCCTAAATTATGGTTATTCTTTTGCAAGTCATCATCCAGCTCATTAACTCTATGAACAAGAGGATTTGTTTCCTGTTTCAGGCAGCCCATTCTGAATCCAAACCAATTACCTTAAACTATTTAACTGAATTGTCTCCTGCCCGTAGGGCCCACTACCTGTCTCCTCACTCCTTCACTCTGGCCCTCGGACATCTCTGCAGATCCTCAACTGTGCCAGACTCGTTCTTACCCCAGGGCCTTTCCACTGTTCTTAGATCCTTGCCTGCCCTGCATGAGATTCTTCTTCACTATCTTCAATTCTTTGCTCAAATCATATTGTAAAAGCATCTTTTTATCAACTTCTGGCTCAGGGACTTATTTTATGTGGGTTTCCTACCATATTGTCTGTAACTCCCATCAAACTACCTTTTCCTGCATGGATCTAGGCAAGAGGTGGGGGAAGAGAAGACACCAGAAAGATTCACCTAGTTGTAATGATTAATAGGATTAATTGTGATTTTCACCCTGCTAGGTATAAAATGAGCCCTCTGAGAAGTAGGAGTGGACATTTCACTACCAGCAAGAATCAGGTAGGGAGCTTGTCCTCTGGATCCCAACATACATGTGTAGTGAACTTTCTTGATCTAGGAGACAGCTGTGCCACCAGAGGAGTGAGTGGCAGAGCAGTAGCAGCAGCAGAATCAGGACAGACGGATGGACTTCCTAGCCCACCGTGTAAACAAATCTGAGTCCCTTTGGGTTGAAGCTGAATGGAATGGGGTGCCTCTAAGCACTTTCTTCAGGGAGCTAGGGTCACTGACCTATGGAGTGGGTTGAAACTTAGAGTGGAGTAATATGACCTTTGGGCATGTATTATCAGCCTTTTAAAAACTGTGTAATATGTCTTCACTGAAGAACTGTATCCTGAGCATTTCTCACCTGCGTTATGACCGGTTAACTTCCTTAATAAATTCTTTACCATGTTAACATCCTTCATAGACCCTTGAGTGGTGAAGATGGCCTGTGAGTTCCGTGTGTCCTTGCAATGGATTATAGAACCAAGCAGAAAAGTCAAAAGGAGAGAACGAGTATGTGATAGAACAGACCAACCCAAACTATACTTTTGACTCTCCCATACTCCTTTTCTGATTCATTTTTAACCTGTCATATACATTATTAATGATTGGAACTTGGAATGTATGAAGTATGAATCTAGGAATATTACTAGTTGTCAAAAATGAAACGGAACACATAAAGATTGATTTCCTAGCCAGTAGTGAGCTGAAATGGATTGTTACTGGGCATTTTGAATCAGAAAATCATATGGTTTGCTATAGGAATAGCAGATTCAAAAGGCATGCCATTAGATTCATTGTCAAAGAAGACTTTTCAAGATCTATCTTGAAGTGAAATGCTTTCTGTGACAGAATAATATCTATTCACATAGAGATAAATCCAATCAATATCATTATTCAAATGTATGCCCCAACAGCTAAAGCCAGTGATGCAGAAGTTGAAGAATTCTATCAACATCCTCGGTCTGAAATTAATCAAACATGCAATCACAATGCATATATAATTATTGGCAATTGGCATGCAAAAGATGGGGAAAAAAGAGTACGGAACAGTAGTTGGAAAATGTGGTTTTGGTGATAGAAATTAATCTGGAGAGCACATGATCGAGTTTTTCAAGACTAATGGCTTCTTCATTGAAAATACCTCCCCCCACCCCCCCACCTCCAGCAAGATGAAAGACGGTGGACTTCTCCACATGGAACACACACAAATCAAAAGGGCTATTTCTGTGGGAAGACACCATGGAGAAACTCAATGTCAGCAGTTAAACCCAGGGCAGGGCTGCCTGTAGAACAGATGGTCAATTGCTCACATGTAAGTTCAGATTGAAGCTGGAGAAAATGCAAACAAATCCACTAGGGCCAAAATGGAACCTTGAGTTTATCCCACCTGAATTTTGAAAACATCCCAAGAATAGATTTGATTCATTGAATACCTGATGGTATGACATTAAGAGCATCAAATATGAAGAAAGCCAAAGTTATTAAAAAGACAGGAAATAAAGAAAAGGTCAAAATGGATGTGAAAAGAGATTCTGAAACTTGTTTTTAAAGCAAAAGTAGCTAAGGCAAATGGCAAAAATGATGAAGTAAAAGAGCTGCGCAGAAAATTTCAAAGAACAGTTCAAGAGGATAGAGTATTATAATGAGATCCTATAGTTAGACTTAAGACTTAGCATTAGAAAGCCAAAAGGAGGAATCTGAGAAGCATATCTTAAGCTGAAAGAACTGAAGAAAAAATTCAAGTCATGAGTTGCAGTGTTGAAAGAATCAATGGACAAACTATTGAATGATATGGGAAGTGTCAAAGGAAGATGGGAAACATTGTACCAAAAAGAACTAGTCCACATTCCACCATTTCAAGAGGTGGCAAATGATCAAGAACTAATAAGACCGAAGAAAGAATTCCCAGATATACTGAAGGTATTAGGGAAAACATGGCCCCAGACACTGACTGAATACCAACTAAAGTGTTTCAACAAGCAGATGAAGTCCTGGAAGCACTCAACTGTCTATGCCAAGAAATTTGGAAGACAGCGACCTGGCCAACTGACTGTATCCATTTCTAAAGAGAGGTGACCCAAGAGCGTGCTCACAGTGTCAAACAATATTGTTAATATTACATGCAAGGAAGGTTTTGCTGAAGATCATTCAACAATGGTTGCAGCAGGACATTGAAATGGAGCTGCCAGAATTTCAGAAGGGGGCATGGAACAATGAATATCATTGCTGATGTCAGATGGATCTTTGGCTGTAAACAGAGAACACAAGAAAGATGCTTATTTGTGCTTTATTGGCTATGCCAAGGCATTTGACTGTGTGCATCACAACAAACTATGGGTGGCTTTGAGAAGAATGGGAGTTCCAGAAACCTTCATTGTACTCATGAGGAACTTGTACATGGATCAAGAAAGAGACAGTCATATGAATAGAATAAGAGAGAATACTGCATGGTTTAACATCAGGAAAGATGTGCGTCGGGGTTGTATCCTCTCACCATAATTATTCAATCTGTATACTGAGAAAATAATTAAAGAAGCTGGATTATACGAAGAAGAATGCAGCACCAGGATTGGAGGAAGGCTTCTTAATAACAACTTTGCTTGCTGAAAGTGAGAAGGACTTGAAGCAGTTGCTGAAGAAGATCAGCATTGCAGATTTCAGTATGGATTAGAACTCAATGTGAAGAAAACAAAATGCTCCTAAGTGGACCAATAGGTCACATCATGATGAACGGAGAAAAAGATTACCCAAGATTTCCTCTTGCTTGAATCAATACTCAATTCTCGTGAAAGCAGTAGTCATGAGATCAAAGGATGGATTTGTATTGAGTAAATATGCTGCACAAACCCTCTTTTCAGTGTTGAAAATCAAGGGGATTAATTTGAGGACTATGTTGCACCTGACCCAAGCCATGGTATTTTCATCGACTTCAGGTGCATGTGAAAGTTAGACATGGAACGAGGAAGACTGAAGAGGAATCAATGCCGTTGAATTGTGGTGCAAGAGAAAATGATAGAAAGTGTCATGGACTGCCAAGAGAACAAACACGTCAGTCTTGGAAGCAGTACAACCAGAATGTCCTTTAGAAGAAAGTATGGCGAGACTTTGTCTCATGTACTTTGGCCATGTTGTCAGGAGAGACCAGTCCCTGGAAAAGGACATCATGTTTGGCAAATTCGAGGGGCAATGAAAAAAAGGAAGACCCTCAACAGGATGGATTGACAGTGGCCCAATGATGGGCTTGAACATAACAATTGAGAGGGTGGCACAGGACCGGGTAGTATGAGCGTCGCTCTGTGTCAACAGACTCGATGGCACCTAACAACAGCAAGCAACAGCGGCAACAATGTGGAACTCAGTGCAGCGGGTCAGTCCTCAGTGGCTAAATCATTAAAAACCAAATAATTAGCTACTTGAACCGACTAGAAATTGTAAATATCACAGATTGGAGTGCAGTTCTACTCTGTACCATAGCATTGAATCGATGGTAATGGGTTTATTTTTAGGTTTGGTTTGGGACATCATAATTACTCTGTAAATATCATCTATTATTATTACTACATATGTAGTATTACAAATGAATACACGCACACATCCCATTATTTTCCCGCAGATATTAATTGAAACAGGAAGCTTCATATTAGATTGAGAAGCCAGAGGAAATCACTGATGTAAGAAATAATTTAAAATTATAATCCTTTTCTTGCACAGGCTCTTACCAAAAAATACAAATAAATGTATTTTATGACTTAAGTGATCGTTAATTTTTACTGAAGCTTTAACATGTGCTTCGTTTTATTGGCAGTAGACATCTGTTAAAATCAAGATTCCAGAATGCCAGTTTGGCTTAGCTAACTCTGTGAAAGAGGTTCAATATCTGTATCTGGTTCCTTTCCTCAAGAAAACCATCATGGCAAGTCACAGCGCTTAAGCTTTCTGACTTGCTTGTGAATAGTTAAAACTGAACTAAAAATCCTTAAATGTCAAGGAGATGCTGTGGTTTTTGTTCTGTGCTTTGCAAATTGTATTATGAACATTTGTAAATTTATCAATATTTACCAAACGGCAATATTTTTTTGAGAGCAGGTAATATATTTTATTCATTCATTTCCCTCTGCACACTTCTGCCGGGGCCCTGCATTTAGCTGTTGCCGTGGCTAGGCGCCTTTGGATTTATTCTGACTCATATGTACAACAGAATGAAACACTGCCATCATCCTCGCCGTTCTTTTAACTTGGGAGTCCATTGTGGCTGCTACTGGGTCAAGGCACCTCAAAGAGCGTCTTCCTGATGTTTGACGACCCTCTGGTTTCCCAAGCATGATGTCTTTTTTCCAGGGATCGATCCCTTTTGGTACCATACCCCCAATAGGTGAGCAACGTGCCACCTCTCTCACTTCTAAGGTGCTTTGGGCTGTACTTATTCCCAGGCAGATTTGTTCGTTCTTCTGCAAGTCTGTGGTATAGTCATTCTTCGTGTCCATCATGTAATTCAACGATATCAGTTCTTCCTTCTTCATTGTCCAGCTTTCACATGCATAAGGGGTGATTGACAATACCTTGGCTTATGTCAGATACACTTAAGTCTTCCAAGTTGCTGTCTTTGCTTTTGAACACTTTACATGGGTCTTTTGCAGCTGTTTTCCCCAATGCAATACATCGTTTAATTTCTTAACCCCCTCTTGTGCAGACACTGATTATGGATCCACGAAAAAGGAAAGCATTGACAACTTCAATTGTTTTCTCTACTACTCATGAGGCTGCTTATTGATCCAATTGTGAGGGCTTTTGCTTTCTTTATATTGAGGTATAATCCATATGGAAAATTGTCGTCTTTGATCTTCATCAGCAACTACTTCAAGTCTTCTTCACTATTAACAAGCAAGGCTGTATTATCTGCATGTTGCAGGTGGCTAATGAGTCTTCCACACTCCTGATGCCACATTCTTCTTCATATAGAGCAGCTTCTCAGATTATTTGTTCAGCATCCAGATGAAATAAGTATGATGAAAAGATACAACTGTGAAGCGCACCTTACCTGATTTTTGACCACACAGTTATTTTTTTATATAGTGAAGCTTCTTAGATTGCTTGATCAGTATTAGATTGAACAGGTATGGTGAAAGGATGCAAATATGATAGACCTTTCTCAATTTTAAGCCATACAGTATCCCTTCATTCTGTTCAGTTCACTGCCTCCTGGTCTGTGTACATAGGAGCACCATGAAGTGTTTGGAATTCCCTTATGTGATGGTGAGAGTCTATGTCAACTAGACACTCTTCAGTGAAGAGAAGGGTAAAGCCCAAACTATTGATTAGGTGCCTGCTGACACCTCCTTGGGGGTGTGGCCTTTTGTATAAAGGTGAGATCCTAGAGTTGACCCTTCACCTCTGTTGGAACTGGATCCCGGTCTGGTTCCTTCATCCCCTGTTATGTTGCTTGTTGATTCCTGGGGCTGTCGGTGGACTCCTGACAGTGAATTCATTTGGCAGATATTGAATTTATTTATCTCTGCATCCACTAACGTGGGCACACTCCCACTTCCTAGCTTCATCTTTCTGTTTCCTGTTTATTAGCTTCTATGAGTCAGGAGAAACCGGACTTGAACGGAATGGGATTTACTTACTTCTACAACTGTGGGAACCATTTATTGATGTCCATCCCATTTTCTACACAAACACATGCAAGCATCACTGGTTTTGTTCACTAGAGAACCCAACCTAGCACATCTTTCTTCTCAATCTTATCTATAATTTGTTACGATTAACATAGATGAATGCCTTTGCAGAGCCAATAAAGCACAGATAACCATCTTTCAGGTATTTTCTGCTTTCATCCAAGATCCAGCAATGTCATTCCATGCCATCATCTAAATCCAGCATGAATTTCTGGCAATTCACTGTTCATGTGCTGCTACTGCAAAAAAAAAATTAATATCCTTCATGAACTCTTCCTTGTCTGTGATGTTAATGATACTGCTCAACAATTTCCACATTCTATTGGATTACCATTCTTTGAAATGAGCACAAATACAGCTCTCTGGTTGGTCAGCCACACAACTGAAATCCACATTTCTTGGCATAGACAAGTGGAAGCTACTAGCATTTCATCTGTTTGATGAGACATTTCAATTGGTATTTTTGGAGTCTAGCTTTTTGCCAATGCATTCAATGCAGTTGGACTTCTTCCTTCAGTTACCACGGGTTCTTGATTATATAAGAACTCCTGAAATGGTTGAATGCCAACCCATTATTTTTGGTACAGTCATTCTGTGGATACCTTCCATCTTCTCTTGATGCTTTCTGTATCTTTCAATATTTGCCCATAGAAACTTTAAATATTGTAACTTGAGGCTTGAACTTTTCTTCAGTCTATCAGCTTGAGAAATGTTGAACATGTTTTCCCCTTAGAGTTTTCTAACTCCAGATCTTTGCACATTTCTTTATAATACTTTTTCTACTCAAGCTGCCCTTTAACCATTTCTGTTCAGTCTTTTCTAAATCATTGTTTGTCACTGGCTTTACCTACTTCATGTTCAAGATCAAGTTTAAGTGGCTCTTCTGACAGCTCTTTTGGCCTTTCTTTTCTGATTTTTAGAAGTATCTTTTTTTTTTTCCTTCATGACTAATAGATGGCATCCCACAACTGGTCTTTGGTCATTAGTGTTCAGTGGGTCTTATGTATGCTTGAGATGCCCTCTAAATTTAATTGGGTGCGTTAGGTTGGATTCTTTTTAGAAAAAAAATCCAATGACATTCATATATGTACAAGAAATAAATTTATATCAGGAATATAGCCACAAAGCAGTCAAACCTAGTCAGACTCAGGGCTGTGGGTCAGATGCTAAGTTGGATTGATGCAGCAGCTGCCGGCTAGTGAACCAGGAAGCAGGACAAACCAGTAGGCAGGCTGGTGGATGCTAATTGGTGGATCCAATATCAGTGGGCAACAAAGCAGGCTGCCTACAATTCCCAGGGTTGGTTGGCCACATGGTGGGCTGCTGACCCAAGTTCCCAAAATCTAAATGCTGGATCCAAACCAGTAGGAAGAAGAGAGAGAGCAAGTTCACCACAGTGTCTATGTATACAAGTGAAATAGGTCACACCCCCACAAGGAAGTCATCAAACTGTGACCTGCACCTCATGGGGGAGGCCTTACTGCCAAACTAAGGAGGGATATACTTAGAGTTTTCTTTTGACTTTTGTGAACTTGCTTTAATTTTCTTCAGCAATTGATACTCTGTTGCATTTATTAGAATATATATATAGAGAGAGACAGCTGTTTTTCACTTGAAACTATTTGATTTCTGTATTTCATATTCAGGAAAATTGTTTTCCTAGAATTAAATCCTGACATTGAGTGATTAAGTGTATTTATATGTCAAGTATGGCTTAAAGGTGATTTAACACCTCTTTTAAAATAGATGGTTTGTGTTTAGACCATCTATACAGGTCAGTGGGTATACTTAGAGAAGGCATTTGGAGAATAACAAGATATGAGAGGTGGGAAGCACATCATGATCTTACAATCTAATATCTTCCTTTCACATATGAGGAAAAGGGATACTGGGAGTATAAGACTTGACTATAATCACACAGAATTAGGACCCAGTGTTTGGGTTCTCATTTTATTGTTTTAACATAAGCCATAACTATTATGCCCCAGGATATTGCTTTTCTAAGGAGCTCTGGTGGCAAAGTGAGTTTTAGCTGCTAACCACAAACTCATGCTTCAAACCCAGCAGGTGCTCTGTGGGAGAAATTTGAGACTATTTAATCCTTAAAGATTCAAAAACACAGAAACAGCCCAAATGGGGCAGTTCTATTCTGCCCTTGAGTGTTGCCGTGTGTTGGAATCAACTCAATGGCAGCGATTTTGGTTTTGGATTATAATCAGTGGAAACCTTCGATAACATGGGTATTACATGGCTGGAACAATGGACTGAGACATACCAATAATCATGAGGGTGGTGCTGGGGATGACAATGCTTCCACTGCCATACAAAAGGCTGCTTCTTAATTATCTAGCCCTGTGCTATTCTCATAATTGTTGCCATGTTTTGAGCTCATTGTTACAGCCATTGTGCCAATCCAACGTGCTGAGGGTCTTCTTTGGGTTTATTGACCTTCTGCTTTGCCACGCATGGTGTCCTCCTCCTGATAACGTATCCAAAGTATATGAGCTGAAGTCTCACTCTCTGCCCTTCTCCAGAGCATCCTGCCTGCACGTTCCCCAAGATATTTGTTTACTCTTCTGGTGGCCTGTGGCATACTCAAAAGCACAATTCAAGTGCACAAATTCTTCTGTGGTCTTGCTTGTTCACTGTCCAACTTTTGAGTGGGTCTGAGGTGATTGAAAAGATTATAGCTTGGATCAGGAACCCCTTATTCTTCAAAGTGGTCTGTGAAACAGAAAACAAAGAAACCAACAAATAAACTAACAACTAACAACAACAACAACAACAAACCCTCCTGCCTATAGGGTTGATTTTTCCTCATAGCTGCTCTGTAGAATACAGTAAATCAGCCCATGAGATTTTCCAAGGCTCTGAACCTTTAGGGAAGCAGACGGCCAAATCTTTCTTCTTTGGAGAGGCAGGTGATCCAAAGTAGTGATCTTTTGCTTAGCAGCTGAACACTTACAACATTTTTGCCATCAGGGCTCCTAAAGTGGTAATTCATTACCATCAAGGCAATTCTGACTCATTGTGACTTGTTATAGGATAGGGTAGAAATTCTCTGTGGTTTTCAGAGAATGTAACTCTTTACAGGAGTAGACAGGTTCATCTCTCTTCTACAAAGAAGCTGGGGTTTTGAACTGCTTACCTTTCGGATAACTTCCCAACGGGTGACTACCACACCACCAGGGCTTCTAACTCACTGCCATTGAATCAATGTTGACTCATAGTGCCCCTGAGGGTTTCCAAGACTGTAACTGTTTGTGGGAGTAGAAAGCCCAGTCTTTCTCCCATGGAGCTGCTGGCAGTTTTTAACTGCCGACCATGCGGATCACAGCCCAATGTGTGACAACTTTACCACCAGGGCTCCGAGGGTTCCTGAAGTATATGTACATTTTAGTTTATGAAAATAATAAATCTTCTGGCTTAAAATTGTAAATGTTAATTTTAGAAATTTTTAATATAAAAAACTCACAAATGTAAAGCAACCTGTGAATACTTGGTTTCCCTATCCCATGTAATGTATGTATGAATATACAAACATATGATGCATAATATATTAATATGCATAATACCTATTAATAATATTTAACTTATATTTAACATTTTATTCCACATAGTATATCACTATGTATACAATTAACATGTGTTAATTAAGTTTATGTAATGTATTATTTTAAGATTTGAAAATGTGTTAGTTTCCTCTTTTCTTGTCCCTTGAAAGAGTTTATTTAATTTTGGAATTATTTTTTCCTAATTGTTTGGAAGATTGGAAGACCAAAGAGGAATTGATGTATTTGAGTTGCAGTGCTGGTGAAGAATATTGAAGGTGATATGTACTGACAATAGAACCAACAAATCTGTCTTGGGTGAATACAGGATACTCCTTAGAACCAAGGATGGTGCTACTTTGTCTCACCTACTTAGGGCATGTTATCAGGAAGACCAGTCCTTGGAGAAGGACACCGTGCTTGGTAAGGTAGAGGGACAGCAGAAAAGAGGACGACTATCAACAAGAGGGCTGCAACAATGGGCTCAAACAGCAACCACCATGGGGCGGCCCAGGCCCAGGCGGTGTCCGGTTTTGTTGTCTGTAGGGTTGCTTTGCCTCAGAACTGACGTGGTGGCATCTAGAAACAGCAACAATTGTGTGGCATAACGATCAGTTTTGGAGACAGATTGTTAACAATTCACATCTTAAAGAGAGGCGTCTTTATGGTATTTCTCTTATCCCTTCATCCATTTTTGATATGATAGTTTATAAGAATATCGGCATCAACTGGTTCAGAATAGTATAGTTTCGAGTTCTCTGCTTTGTCTCTAGTTTTGTTCTATTTGATTAAGAATATGTTTCAGTTGTCTTTCTTTCTTTTGTTCTGGTCTTATTTACTTGTTGCTTAGCCTTGTCATATGACAAGGCAACTTATCATATTCAGTTTTTTAAAGAACCAGTTGCGGTGGACATGGAGATGCACCGCCCAAATCTGCTGCGAAGAAGGGAGAGCTGACCCAGGTGCTGAGATTGCGCCAGGGGACAGCTTCCAGCCGTCAGCCCCTTCCGGGACGGCTTCAGCTATAGAGAAACGCCTCATCCAAAGCTACAGTATTTTCCCGGGACAGTAAACATCCAATGACCGAGTGAGACAGGGTAATGAAGATTCAATTATTTTGGTTCAATGTGGAAACATTTTTATGCTTCACTTTAGCTTCGGAGCTTTGTATGGGGTCAACTAAGGCTCTTTGGCTTATGTTGCAGATTAACCTTCTGCCCGTGCCTCTTCCATCACCTGCACAGACGTTGATTCCAGGAACACTCTGAAATAAACATCCTGAACTCTGTACTCCGCCTCAGAATCTACTTCTTGAAAAACCCACCGCAGCCATTGATGCTACCAACAGTCCAAGATAGGAGAATAAAAGGGTGTTTTGAACCTGCATCGTTCAGTACTCAGCTGGTAAAAATATCCTATTCCTGGTGAGAGTCCCTGGCACATTTAGGCTGCCTAGCATTTACATTTCTTGGTAGTGCTTTGGGATATTTGGGTAGAAAGAAATGGACTAGCTGGTGTTATGTTTTGGGCATTGGGAGACGAGAGCCCTGGTGGAGTAATGGTAACGTGTGGGGCTGCTCACTGCAAGGTCAGCAGTTTGGAACCAGCAGTTCCTCAGGGAGAAAGATGAGGCTTTCTGCCGCCATAAGGAAATACAGTCTCAAGAACCCACAGGGCAGTTATTTCTTTTCCTATAGGGTTGCTATGAGTTGGAATAGACTTGCTGGCAGTGAGTTTTGAAAAGCATAGTGGAGAGAATAAGTATAAGGACAGTGGGATTGGATAGCTATTGATAAGTTCTATTGAAGCTCTATGAAAAGATAATGAAAGACTGAGAATGAGTGACAGGCAATAAAAAGACAAATGTGAATCTCAGGACTCTCTTTGGTAGCTTGAGATTCACTATTACAATGGGCAAGCAGAGAATATTGAAGACCAGACCTATGGCATAAACAAGAGTGCAGTTAACTCTAAAGAATGTCCAATCGGGGTAGGCCTGCTGTGCCAAAGTCAGGGTCTTGATTGGGAAAAATAGAACCCTGACACTTGGAATGGGAACCTCTAGATTGATGTGTCCCCAAACTGTAGTAATGTTCATTCTGCCCATATGTATAAAAAATTAGATGGAACTATGCCTGTAATATTTATTTATTCATTTCATAAAGCTCATTATACTTTTGATGAAATACTACATTTGTAACCCCTTGCATTGTTACTTCAGTAAACAAATATATAACGTAAGGAGATAAAGTGCAAACAACCAGAGGGTGATATGTCATTCTTTTCAGCTTTGTGTTATGTCCCTGATTCCCATGAGATATTGAGTGTGCTGGTGCTCCCTGATGGATAAAACCAATAGGAAGCCAAGACACAATGAACCAACATAAATATAGGGGTCCACACACAAAACAGTTGATGAATGAAGTACTTCAGAAACCTTCAAAATTATAACATTTTGTAGAAAATCATCAATTTGTTAGGCTTCCATGGTGGGCAGGGGAAACTTAGAAAAACTTGTAATGAATTTGAAAAACATGACTAATGGATTATAAACAGTTAAAAGCAAGTTGTAGCCAGTTTCAAGATAGAAATAAATGATAATTTCTCATTTTTTGATCCAGATTTTTGGAATATAGTAGTACTAGTTCCATGGAAAGCGGGTGAAAAATAATTGTTTGTATTTAATGACACTTTAAATTCCCAAATAGATATTAATGATTATTCCGATTTCATGGGAAACATTCTAAAGTTCACAAAATCATAACTTCCTAAAAGTGTTCAAAGAGCTTAAAATATTATCAGAAAAATTGCTGTAAGTTCTGCTGAATCAGAAAGGGTTTTCAAAGATGAATATAATATGTTCAGAGAAGAGAAGTTGCCTGTTTCTAATACATCAAACGCAATGTTAGTCTAATTGTCCTAATTCCAAAGGAATGGGATCCTGCTCCTACCGTGAAAAGATGGTTAAGGATAAATCTTGGGTAAAAGCAAAGAATACTTTTACAAAGAACGTGAGGACATCAATCAAGAAGCAATATGGAAATATCTTTAAAAAAATCATTTTATTAGAGGCTCATACAATTCTTAATCACAATCCATACATACATCAATTGTGTAAAGCACATTTGTACATTCATTGCCCTCATCATTCTCAAAACATTTCCTCTCCACTCAAACCCCCGGCATTAGGTCCTCATTTATCCCCTCCCTCCCCGCTCCCCCCTCCCTCATGAACCCTTGATAATTTATAAATTGTTATTTTGTCATATCTTGCCTTGTCCAACGTCCCCATTCACCCACTTTTCGGTTGTCTGTCCCCCAGGGAGGAGGTCACATATAGTTCCTTGTAATTGGTTCTCTCTTTCCTACCCACTCTCCCTCTACCCTCCCTGTATCACCATTCACACCACTGGTCCTGTAGGGATCATCTGCCCTGGATTCCCTGTATTTCCAGTTCCTATCTGTACCAGTGTACATCCTCTGATCTAGCCAGACTTGCAAGGTAGAATTCGTGCCGTGATAGTGGGGGCAGGGAGGAAACATTTAGGAACTAGAGGAAAGTTGTATTTCTCATCGTTGCTACATTGCACCCTGACTGGCTCGTCTCCTCCCCGAGACCCCTCTGCAAGGGGAACTCCAGTCTCCTACTTATGGGCTTTGGGTCTCCACTCTGCACTCCCCCATCATTCACTATGGTAAGATTTTTTGTTCTGATGATGCCTTATACCTGGAAATATCTTAAATAACAGTTTTTTGTCAGGTATGATTTAATACATTTCATTAATATTTTAAAAAATCGTTCTTATAGCATAATTTAGTTTTGTGTACCTCTTCTATTGTTCTTATTTAAGTATTAGCTGTATGAAATAAAAAAACCACATTTCGGTATACATTTTTTATATTAAAAATGGTCACTAGGCAGTGAACTGGCTGTTAAATTATTTGAGTCTCACCACTGGTTGGAGTCCATTGCGGCAGCTACTGTGTCAGTCCATCTCTTGAGGACCTTCCTCTTTTTTCCTGTCCCTTCCCTTTACTGATCATGATGTCCTTCTCTAGGGACTGCAAAGTATGCAAGAAGAGTCTCACCACCCAGGCTTCTAAAGAGCATTCTGGCTGTATTTCTTCCAAGTCAGATCTGTTTGTTGATTTGGCTGTCCGTGGTACTTTCCTTTTTGATTTCATATGAACTTGTTTGTCAATAAAGACTCCTAGTCAATTTCAATTTTACTACGCCCCACCCTCCTACCCCCTTTTAAAGCCACTCAGATCACTATTTAGCTTTCAGGGACATGGGATTTAGAGGAATTAAAAAAAAGAAACATGTGTATTTACATAGTTCATCTCAAGAAGGACATCAATAACAATATTCTACTAAACTCTCCATATATGTGGTTGTTGTTTCACCCCTACCTGTCCCTCCCCCTCAACTACCCATGCCTCCTCTCTACCTGTTCCCACCCCCCTCCCTGGCCTCCTGGTAGTTATCAAAGTCTAATTTGTTGGTGTATAAACCATGTTTCTTTTTCTTTGTTTTTTTCTCTTATACAAATGGTGTTATTAAATGGTACTTTCAATACTCTTCGCCATTCACCAAAATTCAAATGCTTCCATTTTTCTCTGACATTCTTTATCCAGTGTTCAACTTTCACGCACATATGAGGCAATTGAAAATACTATGGATTGGTTCAGGCATACCTTAGTCTTCAAAGTAACATTCTTGTTTTTCAATGCTTGAAAGAGGCCTTGTACATCAGGTTTACCCAAACCAATGCATTGTTTGATCTCTTGATTGCTGCTTCCATGAGTATTGATTGTGGTTCCAAGCAAGATTAAATCCTTGAAAACTTCAATCTTTTCTCCATTTATCATGATGCCACCTATTGGTCTCGTTGTGAGGATTTTTATTTTCTTTACGTTGAGTTGTAATTCATACTGAAGGCTGTAATCCTTGATCTTCCTCATCAAGGGCTTCAAGTCCGCCTCACTTTCAGCAAACAAGGCTGTGTCATCTGCATACCGCAGGTTGTTAATAAGCCTCCCTCCAATCCTGGTACCCCAGTCTTCTTCATATAATCCAGCTTCTCTGATGATTTGGTCAGCATGCAGCTTGCACTAATATGGTGATAGGATGCAACTTTGATGCATACCTTTTCTGATTTTAAATCATGCACTATACCCTTGTGTTTTCCCCACACCACTGACTCTTGGTCCTTGTACAGCTCCTGCAGGAGCACAATGAAGTGTTCTGAAATGCCCATTCATCTCAAGGCTATCCACGGTTCGTTGTGATCCATACAGTCCAATGCCTTAGCCTAGACCAGCGGCTCTCAACCTGTGGGTCGAGACCCCTTTGGGGGTCAAACGATCCTTTCACAGGGGTAGCCCGATTCATAACAGTAGCACAATGACATTTATGAAGTAGCAATGAAAATAATTTTGTGGTTGGAGGGTCCCCACAACATGAGGACCTGTATGAAAGGGTGGTGGCATCAGGAAGCTTGAGAACCCCTGGTCTAAACAATGAAACACAGTACACATCTTTCTTTCATTTGGTTATTAAATGATCCCTTATTGTTTTCCTTTTGTAGTTCTTACCTTGCTGAGCATTCCACTGCACCACTGTTGATGTCATCTATGATGTCATGAGGGTGGCGGCCATTCACATGACAGCCCACAGAGTGGGCAGTCTTCAGTATCTCTTTAATAATTCCAGAGCGTTCTCTGGCCAAAGATCAGCGTCCCCTGTAACGGGCAAGGCCGATGATCTCATTAAAAGTGATGTTCCCGCTGTGCTTAATGTTTTTCTGCTTCTCCCCATCCCTTGGTTGTTCCTTGAGGGCTCTGATCATGAGGGCAGAGGCAGAAGGCACCCCTTGTCTGTTCTGAGTGACCCATTTCACAGTCATTCTCTAGCCCTTTCAGTCATCGGCTGCTTTGACCATGGCATCACCAACCTTCTTTCGTGACAAACCCGGAGGGTTGATCTTGGGCCCAGAAGGGCACCTACTTCCCCAGCGTACACCTCAAGGACACGATTTGGATCTCCATCTGGTCGAACTTGGCTGGCCTGGCAGAGGCCGCTGATGTCGGTTGAACCCATATTCAGTTGAACTGAAGAAAGTTGCAACGAATCAGACACCTTTCTGGTATTCTCTGCTCTCAGCCAAAGTCTATATCTCATTCCACTGAATCACATTCGGCAGCACTTGAATGGGCTCTGGAGCTGAAATGTGATCGCTTGGCTTTATTTGCAGAACAGGCTGTGGAAAGAGGAGAGTCAGTTACAGTATCACTGGGAGCCTGTGCCATGCTGCTCAATAGCACCTGGTGGTCGCTGCTGCCAAGATAATCTGTGACTACTTTTAATAAAGCGCAGGCTGCTGGCTGCCTTTTTGGCTAATAGAGCGTTGCTTTTTCTGTGAAATAATACAGTAGGCCTGGTTGTTTGAAGTGATACTTAGTTACATGACTGCCTGGCTTTTGGCTTCCTACACTCACTTTCTTTTCTACTCTCCTTAGACACAGGACAGTGACCAGTCTAACACAGGCTTCTGTCTAAAGTCTACATGGATGATACTGGCAGCCCTTTTCACTGGCAAACGCTCCTGATGTATTGACTGTACTGGAGGAGATCTTAACTAATATTTCATGATGCTAATGAAATTGTTCTTACTTGAATGATGGGCGCTGCACTATGGGGAGATTAATCTGGCCGCCTTGGGAGTATAGATCTAAGTGCAGAGACATAGCAGGTAGACAAACCAATTAGGAGAACATTACGGTTGTCAGGGAGAAAAGAGAGCTTGAAGCAGAGTAATGGGAGCGATAGAAAACATACAGCAAATGGAAGAGGTGATCATGGAGACAGCTCCAAATGTCCTCACCAAACGTAAGACAGAGCACAGCCACTCCCTAGCCCTCTGCCCTTCGACCTGGAATTTGATGAGGAATACATTCAAATTCATTCAGCAAGTGTGTGTTAAGCACATACATCTTCCAGGCATGTTGTTAGAGATGGTACCCTCAAATGTGGAGGTGCCTTCAAACATTTTAGAGTTTAGGAAGCGATGTAGAAAAAAAATGGTAAACATCAGTTCACCCATTCAGGGGGGAAGAGTTTTCAAGTTGGCATGTTTTTTTTCCAGAGGAATGTGGCTTTTTTTGGGTAGGTGGTGACAGAGAAGAGAGATAAGGCATTTCAGATAGAAAGAACATAAATGCGGGCAAAGTAGGTCTCAAATTTGGAGTAAAGTTATACCTAAGGATTATGTTTTGGACTGAGGCTTTAGCCATGTTTGGTAGGGTGAGAAATTTTTGCTGCAGCTAACAATAGAGAGCTGTTAAAGAGTGGCACGCGAAATGACAGACTATAAGCTGTCTTTTAGGAAGATTAAAGCCTGGCAACCATAAGAGAGGTTATTAGAAATAGAATACTGATATCAAGCAGTAGCTATAAAAATTATACAGGTGGCTCTGGTTAGAACCGCTGTCCTAAAATAACTCTTGCACTTGGGCACCAGAAGACACATTAAAGATAGTTCATGGCAGCCTTCCTTGTACTACCAAAACATGGAAGCCACCCACATGTCCATCAAGAGAAGCATGGATAACCTGTGATATGCTCAGAGCAGGGGCCCCTGGATCTCTGACTACTAACTGTTGGGCTGCTCAAGCAGAACTTCCATTTTGGGGTTAGCCACACTCCTCTCTCCCGGCATTCATCTTATGTCATAAGAGTATTCCTAGACACCATCTTGGGAGCTGACAGGCATCCTTCATTTCTAGAGTTCACCTCTCTGGAATGAATTTTCTCATTTTGCTCTGATGGTTCCTTTTTCCTAATTGATGGTTTTCCCTCCCCTGACAACTCTGGAGAATGAGTACAGGCTTGCTTCTTAAAAACCATTTTCAGGCATCTTCCAGGACTGTAAAATATTACGGCTTATCCCATCATTCTGTAGGCTATTACGCCATCTGAATCTAGCTAACTGAGTTCATGCATAATTAGCATTTCTCTCCCCTCATACCTACGCCTCCCTAATGGATTGGGAATTATGTTTTCACAGTGTGTACCAGGACAGCAGACATACTTAGGATGACTTTCTCAGCTAATATGTGCTCTCTCTACTAGACGAACTCCCACTTGGCCAGTTTGGTTGTTGTTATTGTTTTTTTACATTTTCGTATAGCAGATGGAAATATTATTATTTAATAAGCTCATCAGGTTTGTGGTTCCTCATCAACCGACGTCCCAGCATTCTGACCTTCCCATCAATTTAATTAACTGAGTCTCTCCTAGTGAACGCGACACTGTTGTTTTATTCCTTACTATTGTTATGTGTTAATGATGCATCAGCAGGGTATTAATGTTCATTTTCATCCAACAAAGATCTATCTTTCACAGTTTATTAATTTTAAGGTTCCCTGGATCAAAGTTATCTGCGAGTGTGAGAAGCCTGTTAAAAATCACAAGGCACTTACCTGGGTTTATGATCACTGGGGTTCCTGTTTGTTTTGACAAAAGGGGGTAAGTTAGTCCACGAAGGACTAATGGTGTGTGAACAAGGTAAATACCTTTGTGAGCTTACAAGATAATGACAGAAATGGTCACTAAGTAAAAATCGGAGATTCAGGCTCATTTACCTCCACTGGAAAAGAGATCTGTGGTGAAATCCTTTGGGTTTCCTTAAAAACAAACAAACAAACTTATAGGAGATAATGTTGTGTTCTAAAAGATCATTAAAGCAGAAACCAAAGAAAGAGTCTTTATTTTCCAAGATTTTTTCAGAGTAAGACACCAAAAACAATTCAGCTAGTGGGTGTGCCTGTGTGTCTGAACTCCTCCAACTTTACCAGGGGTGAAACACAACAAGAATCACTACTAGTATCAGCCCAAGGTCAATTCTAATGAGACTGAGGTCAGACAAGCCTCCACCCTCCAACTTTTCTACTAACTCGAATACCAACGGACATCGAGAACACTCTTTGACGCTCCTCTGGGTTTGATAATTCATTGCGATGGCCTCACAGAGCCCACAGACAGCACTCATAGGGTTTATTAGGGAAGCAACTGGTTCATGATCAGAAAAGCTTAGGATGTACTCCTTCAATCAAGACAGCAACTTCTCTGAACTCCATGGCCCCTTGACTTCTGCCCTGCTTGGGTAAATGTTAGAAAACTCTTTTAGCTCTGGCAATAAATGTGTAAAAGGCCCTCCAATTTGCAAGTAAGCCTCAGCCTAAGGTGCTCAGCATTTTCTCTCTGTGGTGTGGTCAGTCCTTCTCTGGGGTGGTGGCTCTCTATCTCTTGGACAGAGGATGTTCAGGGCAGGAATTGCAGGGTTTTACAATATGATTTCGTTTATTGATGGTGAGTTAGTTAATTGTGCCAGCCTGGCCAATAATTACATGTGGGGCTAATTGAAAGGCGGAGGGGTAAATGGGCTGGTGAGCCTCGCCTTTCTAGTTCTCGGGTCTCTTGTTTTGTGATGGTTGCACTGGGTGCAGCTGCCTTAGCAGTTCCCTGCTTCAGCTTGCAAGATTGACTTCCTACAAGATATCCCCAAGGAGAAGCTACATGGACCTATCCCGATGCAGCCCTGGGTGCTGGAGCAGCCCTGTGGAGACCCCTGCTAGTGCTGAGATGCTTATTCATTCACTGACTCAGCTTTCCTCCTGCAGTCAGCATCATTGCCTCTGTTTTGTGAGGTGGAAGACTTTGTGGACTGGTGTTGGGTTAATGTTGGACTTGTGGGCTTGGGCAGCATTGGGTTGGGATGTTTTCGTGATGCACATTTTCTTTGCATAAAACTCTCTCTTATACATGAGTTGCTGTGGATTTGTTTCTCCAAAGTACCCAGACTAATACAGATGGTAATGAAATCACCTTTTCCATCTCTGGAATGGCCTATTTGAAACTAGCAAGATGGCAAATCTGACCAGTTCCCTCATGATGGTTCCATATACCTTATTTGTAAGTTCTTGGCCAGTGAGGGTATCATTTGCATTATTAGCAAACTATCCAAACCCCACAGTGGGCCATAAGCACATCACTGTTGCATAGCTATACCCAGTCTTTTGGTGGGATTACAAAGATGATAGCTAGAAAGGTCATATCAAATACTTTACTGAACCACAAACAATTTTGGATTTACAATGAGCAGCTAGCTGCTTTGGAGTCAGCCCCATTCATGGCAAATCATTTGTAAGAGTGGAGCTGTGTTCCATAGGTTTTCAATGATTGTTCGTGTGTGTGCGCGTGCGCACAGGGAGGTGGGGATAGGGTGGGGGACTAGACCACCAGGCTTTTTCCCCAAGGGGCCTCTGGATAGACTCAAATGTTCAACCTTTTAATTCACAGTTACCAATTATACCACCCTGGGAGTCAAAACAAATGACACCTCCCCTGAAACTTTAATGGTTAAAAATGCCAACTTCAGTGGGGGGAGAGGGGAGCTGACAGCATTGATGACCATAATCCCACTTGAGGGAAGTGAGCAACAGAATTGTATGTGAATGGACATATCCAATCGTGTAAGATATGGCAGAAAAAAAAATAAATAAAAATAAGGGTTCCTGGGTGGGTAGGATAAAGAAGAGAGGGGATAAAAGGGAGCTGATATCAAAGAGTTTAAGGAGGAAGACAATGTTTTGAAACTGTCTGTGGTAGCAATTGTACAATACTGCTAGATGTGATTGAACTATGGAATGTTATATTTCTGTAAGAGCTCCCAATATATTGATTAAAAAAAAATTGCAATTCTTTTTTTAGTCCAGAATGCTCTAGGGTGGGTATTTGGGTGGGGCTCAGCTATGCGATTCTGTTCCTGGTATGAAATGGAACATGCTCATGTGTGTTTGGTCAACTGACAAGTTGCTTGGGGATTGGTTCATTTAGGACAAACTTCAGATATAATGATTGTGTCTCTGCTTCATGTGGTCTAGCATGTTCCTCCCAGCTAACTTGGACTTCTTCACATGGTAGTGGTGACAAGGGACACATGAACATCAAGAGAGGCTAAACCTCATGGCAAAAAGTCTTTTCAAATTTGTAGGTGAACCATGCTTCATTTTGTCATATTCGGCAAAGTAAGTTCCAAAACCAAGCTCAGATTGTGTGTGTGTGTGTGTGTGTGTGTCTGGTGTCTAGGAGACAAAGTCTGATCAAAGGTGAGAATACAGAGAGGATGATTTCTCTACTTACATGAAGACCAGCATTTCACCAAAGGTGCTCTAGGAAACACTGACTCAGGATATGTGTCTATGTACTGTTGCAAAAGGAGTTCTGGAGTTAAATAGTGTCACTATGAGTCAGTGTTGACTCAGTGGAAACGACGATGGTTTGTTTATTTTTGGAGTTAAATGAATTTTGACTTTGCTGGATTAGGCAGAGTGAAGTAGGTTTCTTTATTGTAGGACTTCTCAGTAATTAACATACTAAGAGTCATTGTGTATCTCCAAGATTGGAGACAGAATTCTTCAAATTTATTTGACTGTAGAACTTTTTTCTTCCCCTCCCCATCTCCTTCCTTCCATCATGGACTGTCTTTAGAAATAATGGCCTTTTAAATGCATATTAAAAATGCTGCTCCAGAGAAACAATGAGTTCCTTGGTAAGCCTTTGATTTTTTAAATCCCTGTTCTAAGTTTATCTCTCTCATGAATCTACAATATGGCTTTGTCATTTTCAGATGTTGTTGTTGTTAAATGCCATTGAGTCAACTCTGATCCATAATGACCCTAAGCACAACAGACTGAAACATTACACAGTCCTGCACCTTTGTTAAAATTGTTCCTATGCCTGAGCACATTGGTGAAGCTACTGTGTCAATCCATCTTGTTAAGGGGCTTTTCTTTTTTCCCCCCTGCCCCTCTGCTTCACCAAATATAGTGTCCTTCTCCAGGGACTGGTCTGTCCTGACAATATGTCCACAGGATGTAAGATAAATATTGCCATCCTTGGCTCTAAGGAGCACTCTGGCCTTACTTCTTCCAATACACATTAGTTTTTCCTTTTAACAATCCCTGGTACCTTCAGTTTTCTTCTCCAGCACCACTAATCCAAAGTCCAACTTTCACATGCATGTGATGCAGTGGAGAATACTATGGTTTGGGTCAGCCACACCTTAGTCCTCAAAGTAACATTCTTGCTTTTCAGTAGTCTAACATGGTCTTATTTATCAGATTTACCTAATGCAATATATCTTTTGCTATCTTGACTGATGCTGCCATGAGCATTGATTATAGATCCAAGTAAGACAAAATCCTTGACAACTTCTACTTTTCTCCATTTATGTTACCTACTGTTCCAGTTGTGAAGATTTTGGTCTTTCTTACATTGAGTTGTAATCCAAACAGCAGGCTATAATCCTTGATTTTCATCAGCAAGTGCTTCTATTCCTCCTCACTTTCAGCAAGCAAGCCTGTGTCATCTGCATACCAGCGGTTGTTAACAAGCTTCTTATCCCAATACCACACCCTTCTTCATATAATAAACCTTCTTATGATTTGCTCAGCATACAGATCGAACAAGCATGTTAGAGGATAGAACCCTGATGCACACCTTTCCTTATTTTAAACCACACAGTATTCCCTTGTACTGTTTGCACAACTACCTCTTGATCCATGTATAAGTTGTGAATGAGCACAACAAAATGTTCTGGAATTCCCATTCTTCTCAGGGTTATCCATAGTTTATTATTGTCCATATCATCGAATGCCTTTCCATGGTCAATGTAACACAAGTAAACATTCTTCTGGGATTCTCTGAACCAAGATCCCTTTGACAACAGTAATGACACCCCTTGTTCAATGTCATTTTCTGAGTCTGGCCTGAACTCCAGGCAGTTCCCTGTCAATGTTCTGCTGCAACTTGTGTTGGATGATCTTAAGCAAAATTTTATGTGTGTGATATCAATAATATTGTTGCATAATTTGAGTATTCTGCTGGATCATTTCTTTGAAATGGGCACAAATATGGATCTCTTCTAGTCAGTTGGCCAAGGTGCTTGAACAGTTTGGTTAAATTTGCTCAAGTGTGAGTTGTTTTACTGAAAGTGGATTAATTCCCTCAGGTGAGAGGGGGTGGATCTATTGAAT
>NW_022111370.1:4846790-4848230 GCF_000313985.2 Echinops telfairi | reverse complement strand
GACTTCACACCACCCTCTCTAGTAATAGTGACAGACATCCATGCCTTTAGGAGTAGAGGCAGCATTCTCAGTGCTGGTAGCCTAATCAGGCTGGAGAACCAATTTGAGAAGCCCATATTTATGATCTTGTTTCTCAAAAACCACTCCCAGTACCAATTGCATTAGGCAGGGTGCTCTAGAGGAACAAAACCAGGACACTTATGATTATATATATTATACTATATTCTTCTGCCTATTGTTATTTATATAATGATTAATAGAAATGATTATTGGGAAGTATAAATAGAGAGTTTGTAAGCACACTGTTTCAGCCACCAATTTGAATCTTTAAATGGATTAGGGCAAGTCTGCAAAGAAGGCTCTGAAAAGATAAGTCCCACTCAATGCTTTGGAGTACTGAGTGCATTTGCATTTAAAGAGACTTGCCTATGGGGTTGCTGCCAGAAAGAAGAAATAACTCTTTGGCTTTTTAAAATTTTGGACTAGTGTTTGTGCCAGAAGCTGGAAAAAAAATTGGAGACATGGGAGGAACTCTCCACTCTGAGATTGAATTGTTAAAAGGAGCCTGTGGGCAGGCTAAAATGCTTGCTAGGTGAGCATCTGGATCCACTGTTGAGAGAAATGCAGCAATAAAGAGATGGGTTGAGTCTGGTCACTGAAACCTATGGACCTGGTTCACAGGGACTAGAGGAGAAGAGAGTGGGTTGGCTGGTCTGAAGTTCATGACCTAGCACAAGGGACCTAGAGTTGTTGAGAATTTGTGACAATGACCATGGTCTAAAGTTGAGGTGACCAACGGGCACCTTGGTAAGGCTAAGTGAGGTGGCCCGCATTGAGTTGACCAGAACCCAACCAGATGAAGATAAGATATTTGAGCCTTGAACTGGTGCATATTACTGCTGACTTTATGGATGGTGTATCCTGATTTGACTTTGCTTATGGATGCGAACTTATAAGATTCCAACAGGAATGAAGATTCTTCACATCAAAGAATATGCTTGTCTCCTCAGAGCTCTGTGTTGACATAGTGGGCAGCATAGAAGTTGGATACCCAAAATTGGGAGGATAAAGGCATGAAGTGGCTGGCTTACAAACTTTCATAGGTGGGGGAATATGCTCATAGGATTAGGTTGTGTTTGTTTAACTGTAATTATTAGGCATAGTATATTGTTGTTTTGTTCACTTATAGAATATTATGTTTACATGAGGCTGGCACATATTGAATTGTATGCATTTTAGTTTTATTCTGTTAGGTACAGATATGATCTTATTATTGTGTTGTTTAAAAATTATATATGGCTAAAGAGTTGTGTAAAAGTGTCAAGTTGACAAGTGGTAGTCTGTGGCAGTTAGATAATCCACTATCAACTTGAGGGAAGGAGTGGAGTCTAGCCTGTAAATTAGGTCATAGCTAATGAGGCCTTGGTGTGGGTATGGCCT
>NW_022111370.1:4844706-4846247 GCF_000313985.2 Echinops telfairi | reverse complement strand
TTTCTATTCAGCTCCTTGACTTCATTATTTGGTCCACATTCTTTATGTACTCTCCAACTAAGAGCAAGTTTCAGTCTCTTCTTATATCCACTTTGATCTGCTGTTCCTTTCCTGTTCTTTTAATGACCTTTTTCTTTCTTCATGAATGATGGTATTGGTGTCCTCCCATAGCTCATTAGGTCTCATGTCATTTGTGTTCAATGCATCAAATCTGTTCTTGAGATGTTCTAGAAATTCAAATGGGATAGACTCAAGGTTGTATTTTGACCTTTGTGGATATGTTTTGATTTTCTTTAGCTGTACCTTGTACTTACATATGAGAAATTGAAGGTATGCTCCACAGTTAGCCCCTGATCTGGTTTTAGCTGCTGATAGTGAGCTTCTCCATCATGTCTTACCATAGGTGTAGTCAATTTGATTTCTGTGCATTCTATCTGGAGAATTCCATGTGAATAGTCACCTTTTGTGTTGTTGAAAAAAAGGTATTTGCTACAAACAAATCACTGGTTTTTACAAAATTCTATCATGCAATTTCTAACTTCATATGTATCACCTAGCTCATATTTTCCAACTACTGTTCATTCCTCTTTGTTTCCAAATTTTGTATTCCAATCATCAATAACTAACAGTGCATCACGATCGAATGTTTGATCAATTCTAACTGAAATAGTTGGTAGAATTATTTAACTACTTCACTAACTTTTGTGTGCAGTGTGTAAGTTGAATAATAATTGTATCAATTAGATATCCTTGAACATGGGTAGATATAATCCTATCACAGATATAGCAATGCACTTCATGATGAATTTAGCAAGATCCTTTCTGGCAACAAATGGCACACCATTCCTCCTGACTGTGTTATGCCCAGCATCATAAATCATATGATTTTCTGATTCAAAAAGGCCAATACTAGTCCATTTCAGCTCTCTAATGCCTAGGGAATCAAACTTCATGCATTCCGTTTCATTTTTAGTCACTTCCAATTTTGCTAAATTCATACTTTGCACCTTCCACCTTCTCAAGATTAGAAGGTTTTTGCAGCAGTTTCTTTTTACCTTGCGTCGGCCCCATCACCAAATGAAGGTGCTGAAGGCTCCATTCCCATAGGGTTTGCGTGACTCACATCGACATGGTTGATTCCCCTCCAAAAAATCAGCTTCTCTTCAGTTACATTTCAATCGCTCTCAGACCTGAGGGACCCATCTGCAAGTAGTATCTCCAGCAATGTTCTGCTTCCTATATATATTTCAGTATTTGAAAATGCTTGGAAGGTGTAAGGTTTGTAGTGGCTTCTTCTTCAGAGCTATGGCTTGTTTGTCAGTTTGTTGCTCTGTGGTGGCCTGTGTGTTGCTGTGATGGATGCTGGAAGCTCTGTCACTGGTATTTCAAATGTCAGCAAGGGCACCCAAAGTGAACAGCTTTCTGCCGAACTGAACAGACAACGAAGACTTTTCAAATATTAACGAGTATTCTTATTAACTTTTGCTTCCCGGGAAGAAAACAAAACCGAGAAATTTGCTTAAAGAGCCCTCTTTTTTTTT
>NW_022111370.1:4841379-4844041 GCF_000313985.2 Echinops telfairi | reverse complement strand
TTATTAATTAGGAGTTAATACATACATCATATCATTCCATAGATCAATCATGTCAAGTAGTATTGTATAATTGCTACCACGATCAATTTCCAAACATTCTTTTTCTTCCTGGACTCCTTGACACCACCTCCCTTTTACTTCCCCACCACCCTTGTACCCCCCCACTCCCAACCAAAACCCTTATGCAACTTGCTGTCCCTATAGGTTCATCAATCCCGGGTTTCATCTACCAAAACACAGAAAACCATGTAACACAACTTCAAGAGAGTGAAACCCAATGACATAACACCTCTGGGATACACCCCTAATATGAACAAATAAAACAAGCAAAAATACAGAAAATGGTGAAAACCAAATCAGGTTCAGCACGCATCAAAGGGGGAGAATCAACTGAGAGTTTTAACTGTTCAAGTCAGATTTATGCCTTTGATGTTCTATACTCATCTCTCCAATTTAATCTGTCTAGTAACCGCTTTTCTCCCATCCTTTAATTGTGGATAGAAGGGAGTTTATCATAGGCTTATTTCTTATGTAGTTCCCACAAATTAATCTTGGGCTCCCACTGTCATCCATAGCCTTCCACAAACCATATTCTCACAATTTAGGCTCTGATACTGTTCCTTCCTTTGACTTTGGATTCTATGCTTTACAATCCTTTGGTGACTAATAATGGTGTGATTCTCCATGCATGGTGGTTAATTAACACCTCACTTAGATGACTGCTTGTTTGGAGACAAGCCTTTAAGACTCCAGACACTATTTTATCTGATAGCCGGGCACCATCTCATTTCTTCACCACATTTTGCTATAACACCCATATCTTATAGAAGATTCCCTTCCTGAGTGGGGCGTATTGAGCAGGGCCATGCTAATTGTAAAAACTAATTGTTTAACTATGTTGGAACTAGGTTTTAGTGCAAACCCCAAACCCATTTTTGAATCTATGTTTTTTAAAAAAAATAATATTCATTGGGAGTTAATACATATATCATATCACTCTATAGCTCAGTCACGTCAAGCAGAATTTTACAATTGCTTCCACAATCAGTTTCCATACACACTTTTTCTTCCTGGACTCCTTGACATCATCTCCCTTTTACCCCTACCCCCAACCCTTGTGCCCCCCTCCACTGAAATCCTTGTTCTACTTTCTGTCCCTATAGTTTCATCCGTTCTGGGACTCATTACCTAAAAGCAGCAAAAACATTTAACACAACTTCAAGAGGGTGACCCCCAATATCGTAACGCCTCTGAGAGACACCCTAATATGAGCAAAGGAAAACAAAATAAAATAGAATGCCCGTCAAAGTTTTGCCAGAATAATACTTAAGTCCTCAGGTTACAAGTCTGTCTGACGCAGAGTCCAGTTCACCCAGTGGGGCTTTTGCATCAGGCTCATGGACGCAGCCTCTAGAGCAGGCCTTGTGTCTTGAAGATCCAGGATTCAGTGTCTCAGCATTCCATGGCACCTGGCCTGGGCAATCAGGATGCACCCAGAAGCCTGGGTCAATGTGGCTCATTTGGTGCATACCACCAAAGACACTACCTCCCTAGCATGACCCCCAAAGCATTTTCAGTCATTCTTCTCACTAACTGGAGGTTGGTCCTCCTCCTTTCCCTCCTAACAGACGTGTATGTGGTTCCTCCAGGCATGTTCGCTCCCTTTTCTCTCTCCTGACTTGTTTCTCCCATCAGTTCCCAGCATCTCCTTTCTTGCTATTGTGAACTATGCTGCAATGAACATGGGGGGAGCAAATGTGAGTTCATGCTCTGATCAGCATGGGTATGACTGGATCATACGGTATTTCAATTGCCATATATTTTAGGAATCACCATATCACCTTCCACAGTAGCTGTATGTATTTACAAGTCCATTGTCAGTGGATAAGATTACAATACTTCTCTCCTGATAACAAGACTAAGTCGAGATTCATAAGTAAATGATCTACTGAATAGTCACAGCCATAACCCCCCACGGACCCTCATTCTGTTTTGCAACATACTGGATTGCCATGAGCCAGAATCAGCTTGGCAGCAACTTTTTTTTAATGCAGTTATGCTGTCCCCAAGGTTTGTGCATGGTTTCACATCATTAGAGTCTAATTTCAAAGACTTTTCCTAAGCTCTCCCTGACCATATTAACTAAAGCAGCATTCCCTGCCCTTAACTGTCCTCCTCCTAGTGCCTCTTGTCACCCAATTGATTTATTTTTCCTTAGAACATTTAACCACTTTGTGGCATAACTGTATGCATTTTTTGCTTATATGTTTATTGTCTGGCTTTATTCAGCAGCAGGGCTCCGCTAGTCCACATTAAAACCAGAAAACCAAACACATCGGTGTTGAATTGATTCCAAATTATGGCAACTCCATATATTAAAAACCTACTGCCATTGAGTTGATTCTGAATCAAGGGAACCATATGGGACAGAATACCATTTTGCCCTGGGGTTTCCATGGCTGTAAATCTTTACTGGAGCAGAGATCCTCATCTTTCTGTGGTGATGTAGCTGGCTGGTGTGCTTGAGCCCCAGCCCAGCTCAGAACCCACTATGCCACCAGGGCCCCCATGTGTCAACAGACTAGAATTGCTCTATCATAAAATGTGCAAAGACCTAGAGTTATAAAACTAAAAAGAAGAACACGTTCAGCAGAGCTTAAAC
>NW_022111370.1:4833507-4840462 GCF_000313985.2 Echinops telfairi | reverse complement strand
TTTGCTTGCTTAAAGCAAGGCGAATTTGAAGGACTTGCTGATGAAGGTCAAGGATTGCAACTTTCAGTGTGGATTACACCTCAATTAAAAGACCAGAATTCTCACAACTGCACCAATAGGTAACATCATGAAAAATGGAGAAAAGATTGAGGTTATCAAAGATTATTGCTTGGATCCGCAATTAATGGTCATGGTAAGAGCAGTCAAGAGATCAAAGGTTGCCTTGCAAAAATCAACAAAGTGACTGCCATCAAATTGATGCAAAGTCATTGCATTAGGTAAATGCTGTGCAACACCTCCTTAAAATATTGAAAAACAAGAACATCACTTTAAGGACTAAGATGTGCCTGAACCAATCCATGATATTTTTCAATAACCTCCAATGCACATGAAAGTTAGACATTGAGTAAAGAAGATAGAAGAAGCATTAATGCATTTGAAACATGGTGATGGTGAAGACTATTGAAAGTACTATGTACTTTGTACTGCCAAAAGAACAAACAGATCTGTCTTGGAAGAAGTATAACCAGAGTGTGCCTTACAAGCAAGGATGGCCAGACTTCGTTTCAAGTACTTTGGGCATGTTATCAGAAGAGACCAATTGGTGGAGAAGAACATCATGCTTGGTAGAGGGACTGTAAAAAAAGAGGAAGACCTTCGCTAAGGTGGATTGACACAGTGTCTGAAAAGATATGCTCAAACATAAAAACAGTTATGAGGATGGCACAGGACTGGATAGTATTTTGTTTTGTTTTATATAAGGCTTATGATTTGGAACCTACTCACTGGCATTTAACAACAACAGATTACCAGAAGAATGAACACATTTCTCTTGGAAGAAATACAGCTAGAACGCTCCTTAATGGCAAGAAGTTGAGAATTCATCTCACATCCTCTGTCCACATTGGAAGATTACGGGAAGGGTCCTGGAAGGGACACATCCTTGGAGAAGGACACCATTCTTGTGAAGCACAAAGTCAACAAAAAAGAGGAATACCCTCCAGGAGTTGGATTGACAGAATGGCTGCAAACGATGGACTGAAACATAATATTGATTGTAGGGAAGGCACAGGACTGGGAAGTGTTTCATTGCCAATGGCTTCAACTCATCCATTAAAAGACAGAGGTTAGCTCAAAAAACATAACCCATCAATCTGTTGCTTGCAATAGACACATCTTAAGCTTGCAGACAAATGATTTTTGGCATTGTTCTCTTGTCTTCCAACTCATTTAACTCTGCCCTGATTTTTATTATTTCTTTTCTTTTGCTATTGGAGTGGTTGTTCTGTTGACTTTGTTCTAGTTGCTGGAGGTTTAGGATAGTGTATCAGTCATAAGTCTATCTTCCTTTTTCACATATACATTAATTACTATCAAACTTCCTCTGATAATTGCTTTTTCTGTATCCCATAGATTTTGGTACATTGTATTGTCATTCTCATTAGTTTCTAGAAACTTCCTACTTTCCTCTCTAATCTGGGCCAGTACCCATTCGTGTTGCAGAAAATTGTTATTCACCCTCCAATTGTTTGCACTTATTTTTCTGGTAATACTTTTGTTGACTTCCAATATTATAGCATGGTGGCATAAGAGGGATGTCTGAGTAACCTCTATGTGTTTGAAATTACTTAGGTTTGGCTTGTGTCACAGTATGTGGTGTATTTTCAAAAATGAGCTATGTGCACTTGAAAAGAATGTGAATTTTTTTCCATTTGGATGGAAAGCTCTATAAATGTCTACTAGGTCCAGTTGCCTAATTATAGTATTTAGTTCTATAGCCTCTTTGATGAGTTTCTTTCCCAGTGATCTATTTTTCTCTGATAGCAGTGTATTAAAGTCACCTACCATGATTGTTGGGTCTGATTTCTTTTTACATCTTTTAAATAGTTTGAAAATTTTCATGCGTATCTCATTAGGTGCATATATATTTAATATGTCACTGATTTCTGGTCTACTGATCCTTTGAGAATTATATTGTGCCATCCTCACCTCTTCTTATGGTTTGCACCTTGAGGTCAATTTTGTCAGAGATTAGGATTGCAAACCCTGATTTTTTTTAAGTTGTTGTTTGCCTGGTATATGTTCCACCAGCCCTACAGAATTGCTGGAACAAATTATTTTAGAAACCTCATAGTATCTTGATGTTTCCTCTAAATCTGCACCTATTGCAAATAAAAACTGATTCCTTCATTGTTTGAGTTCCTTCAAAGAATTGGAAAAACTGACCACCAATTTCATATGGGCATGGAAGAAGCCCAGAATTAGCAGAGAACTCCTTAAGAAGAAGAACAAAGTTGGAGGGGCTCACTTTACCTCACTTTAACACCTACTACACAGCCACAGTGGTCAAAACAACATGGTACTGGAATAATGACAGATACTCAGACCAATGCAAAAGAACAGAAAAATCCAGAAATAAAACCATCAGCATATAGACAACTGATCTTTGACAAGTGCCCCCAAAGGTGCAAATGGGAGGTGGAAGTCCTCTTTAACAAATGGTACTGGAAACAATGGATATCTATCCATCTGTAGAGAAATGAAACAAGATTGTTACCTCACCCCAAACACAAGAACTAATTCAAGGTGGATCACAGAACTAGAAGTAAACCCTCAATTTATCAAGTCCATCAATGAAGGAAGCAAAACAAACCTAAACACCTTGGCTGAAGGAATACATAGGCTAACTGCAATAGGGAAGGGTACACACACAGGGGAACTTGAAAGCGACAAGTGGGAGATACTAAGGATAAGACACATGTGTGCGCTGACTTTACCAAGAGAGTAACAAGAGAACCCACAGACTGGGGAAGATTTTTAGCAATGACACACAGACAAAGGGCTTATTACTAAAATCTACAATACCTTCCTAGCCTGCAAAAGGAAGAAAACAGTAAATCCCCTGAGGAAGTGGGAAAAAGACCTGAAAAGAAGTTTCACTAGGGAGGAGACCTGAAAAGCCAATAAACACATGAGAAAATGCTCCTGATCATTAACAATCAGAGAAATGCAAATGAAAACAACCATGAGATACTACCTAACATCCTTGAGGATAGCCCTAATCAGTAAATCAGAAAGCAATAAAGGCTGGAGGGGATGTGGTGAGATAGGAACTCTCCTCCACTGCTGGTGGTTGTGTAGATACATACAGCCTCTGTGGAAAACGGTCTGGTGATACTTAAAGCAATGGAAATTGAGCTCCCTTATGACCCAGCTATCTTTCTACTGGGCATATACCCAGAAGAGGAAAGAAATAGACCATGACCAGTCATCTGTGCTCCAATGTTTATTGTGGTGCAATTCACAATCACAAAGAATTGCAAAAAATTTCTATTGACAAGTGGATTAGAAAACTCTGGCACATACACACAATGGAGTACTAAACATCAATAAAAAGCACTGGTGGTCACATGAAGCACATTGCCTCAAGGAAAGAGTTGGAGCAAATTATGCTGAGCAAAGTTAATGTGAGTCCACTGAGGTAAGCGGACCACAGTAGGTATAGAACACCACAGTAGGTTTAGAATGGCAGTTCTCAACCTGTGAGTTGCTTAAGACCACTGGAAAACACATATTTCTGATGGTCTTAGGAACCAAGACACCACTCCTCTATCCATCTCCAGATGGGTCTGCCCACATGCAGATATGCCCACATACGAGTACCCAGTGTTAAGACTGTTAACCATGCTACACCATTCTTCAAGACAAAATTTCACTTGTCATTAGAAATAAATATTTCACAATATATAATTACATATTGTTTTTGTGATTAACCACTATGCTTTAATTATTTTGTAACAATGAAAATACATCTTGCATATCAGATATTTACATAATGATTCATAACAGTAGCAAAATTACACTTATGAAGTAGCAACGGAAATAATTTTATGGTTGGGAGTAACCACAGCATGAGGAACTGTTTTAGGTATTAGGAAAGTTGAGAACCACTGCAATAGAAGAAAAACAACTTATTTGACACTAGGGTTGGAGACAGACCAAGCCCAAAGATGTAGATGTCATTCCAAAGAAGGGGAAAGGGGGAATGAGGGAAAGAAAAAGGGGGAGAAATAGGGGAAGACTATGGCACTGGGGAAGCATGGCACTAACCCACCCCATTGGGGGAGTATTGGTTATGTCTCCACAGAATTGGGAGTGTGCATGCAGAACCCACCATGGTGCTCCAAACCTTGAGGGCAACATAACCACATGGAACAATACATGAACAGAGTGGGCTATAGGGGTGCCCCCAATCAGAGCCAAACTGACCCCCCTCCCTAGAAGTATGTGCTACAGGGGACAACACTAAACCTACAGGTTGGGGAGAAAGGCCGACCTGCAACACCTACGCAGAAGCAAAAAAGAAGGAAAAAGAGAGAGTGAGGGTCTAGACCCCATATTGGCACACCAAGCCTGAAGGATGACATCCCTGCATGGAACTCCTAAGGCACAGAGAGGACTGTAGGGCTGACAAGAACTCAAAACATTATGTCCCCTCGCTGGAGCATCCCACGCCAGAGGCGAATACTGGGGACACATGGCAGAGAGTGAGTCCCACAGTGGGGAGAATTAAGAAGGGGACATAACAGATCAGCAATGGGAGCAAAGCAAAGCATCAAAACCCGGAGGAGCCCCCAAAATAGACTTCAGGCTAGGGGAGGGCAGTTTCCAGAACCCCATAGGACCAGTGGGGGGATAGTCATAAAGATTAGCAGACCTGGAATTTTCTACACCTCTTCTTTTTTTGGGCTAGTTATTACCATATATATTTCTCATTTTGTTCATTTTTTTTGCTTTTCTTTCTGTATTGTCTACGTTATTGTTGGTTTGCCTACCTATATAAGACAGGCATGGGAAGCAAGCCCCAAAGATAAATCAATGGACTGAAGGTTCTGGAATGACTTAGCGGGAGGAGGAGGCAGGGGAAGGGAGTGGTGAGCAACCAACACCATAGAAAAGTGAACAACTAGGGAATTAAATCAACAATGAGGAGGACGTAGAGTACCTGGTGGTGTTGGAGCCAAAGCAATCTAGCTTAGAGGAATTACTAAGAGGCAGAAGAAGGGTGACCTTGGTGGAAGGAAAGGGTGAAGTTAAAAGAGAAATGAGGGGAAAATGGAAACATTTAGGAAATAAAGCTATGGATAGAGGTATAAACATAGGTGTGCACTTATGTAACTATATTAATTCATAAAAATAGAAGTATGGGCATATGTACATATATTTTATGGCAATACATTGGGGAAGTAGATGGACTTTGGGCCTTTGCTCAAGCACTCCCTCAATGCAAGAACACTTTGTTCTAACAACCTGACATGTCATGATGCTCCCCTTTCTGACACAATTACTGAAGACAAAGCAGGTGCATAAGCAAATGTGGTGAAGAAAGCTGATGGTGCCCGGCTACCAAAAGATATAGGATCTGGGCTCTGGGCTCTGGGCTCTCACGTATAAGAGAGAGTTTTATGCAAAGAAAATGTGCATCACGAAAACATCCCAACCCAATGCTGCCCACGCCCACAAGTCCAACATTAACCCATACCCAACACCAGTCCACAAAGTCCTTCACCTCACAAAACAGAGGCAATAATGCCGACTGCAGGAGGAAAGCTGAGTCAGTGAACGTGTAAGCATCTCAGCACTGGCAGGGGTCTCCACATGGCTGCTCCAGCACCCAGGGCTGCATCAGGATAGATCCATGCGGCTTCTCCTTGGGGATGTCTTGTAGGAAATCCATCTTGCAAGCTGAAGCAGGGAACTGCTAAGGCAGCTGCACCCGATGCAACCATCACAAAACAAGGCTTGACGTTAAACAAGTGACCATCTAGCAGAGAAGCAACAGGACCATATGGAAAAAGCACACTAGCCTGTGTGATCATGAGGTGTTGATGGGATCAGGTAACAGGCATCAGAAGACCACAAACAAACAAACAAACAAACAAACAAACAAAAAACCATGTTGAGAATGAGGGGGCTCAAAACAGAGACCCCAAACTCATCTGTAGACAATGGAACATCTCCTCACAGAAGGGTCACAAGGAAGGGATGAGTCAACCATGGTGAAGTATAGCACCGATAAAACACACAATATTTCTCTAGTTCCTTGAGGCTTCCTCACCCCCCACCATTATGACCCCGATCCTGTCTTTCACTATGGGCTAGGCTGTAACATGTACACAGGTATGAGCTCACAACACAGGGAATCCAGGTCAGATAAACCCCTCAGAAACAGAAATGAGAGGAGCGATACCAGGAGGGTAGGGGGAAGGTGGAGAAGAGAGAGGAAGAAACTGCAGGAGAAAGGGAAGGTATACCATAGGAAAATAATAATAATTTATAATTTATCAAGGGGTCATGAGGATGGGATGGGGGGTAGGGAGGGTGAAAAGAGGAGCTGATACCAAGGACTCAAATATAAAGATTTAGAAAATAATGAGGGCAAAATGTACAAATATGCTTGATAAATTTGATGTATGTATTGTTATAAGAGTGTAAGAGCCCCCGATAATATGATCTTAAAAAAAAAAAAGTAAAAGAAGTTAAATACAGCTTGAGGAGAATTTACCTTTGAAATTTATATGAGAATGTACAAGGCATCTACTCAAAGTATTTGAAGAAAACAGGCATTTTATTAGGTGGTGTTGAATTCAATTTAAGGTAAACTAGTTAATTTGACTAGCAGTTGATAGAACAAATTAAAAAATATTTTTAATCATTTTATTGGGGGCTCTTAAAACTCTTATCACAATCCATACATACATATCTATTGTGTCAAGCACATTTGTACATATGTTGCCATCATCATTTTCAAAACATTTTCTTTTTACTTGAGCCCTTGGTATCAGCTCCTCATTTTCCCCTCCCTCCACCTCTCTTATGACCCTTTGATTATGTATAAATTATTATTATTTTTTCATGTCTTGCACTGTCCAATGTCTCCCTTTACCCTCTTGTC
>NW_022111370.1:4829601-4831552 GCF_000313985.2 Echinops telfairi | reverse complement strand
CCATCCTCCAGGGAGGAGGTGACATGTAGATCCTTGTAATCGGTTCCCCCTTTCCAACCCACTCTCCCTCTATGCTCCCAGCATCGCCACTCACACCACTGGTCCTGAAGGGATCATCTGCCCTGGATTCCCTGTGCTTCCAGTTCCCATGCATACCAGTGTACACCCTCTGGTCTAACCAGACTTGCAAGGTAGAATTCGGATCATGATAGTGGGAGCGGGGAGGAAGCATTTAGGAACTAGAGGAAAGTTGTATGTTTCATTGTTGCTACATCGCACCCTGTCTGGCTCATCTCCTCCCTGAGACCCCTCTGCAAGGGGATCTTCAGTGGCCTACAAAGTGGACCTATCTTTTACCAAGCATGATGTCAGTCTCCAGGGATTGGCCTGATAACATGTGCAAAGTAAGTGAGATTCAGTCTAGCTATTCTCATGTGTAAGATACATTCTGGCTATACTTCCTCCAACAGATTTGCAGCATCATTGGCTTAGTATCAGGACTAAAGAAGATATCCCCATTCTACCCTGAGCTGCTGGGTCCATTCCTGGAGTATTATATTCCTCTCTGGATGGTATAGATTAACAGTAAGAAGTATTCAGATAAAAACATTCAGGATGAGTAAGTGAATTGAAACCATTGAAAAGGAGGTATTTTTGAAGGAATTTGGTATGTTACTAAGAAAATAGACTCTGAATTAGTGGGGCATTCAGGTAAGATGCATGCTATTATTGAAAATTTGTAGTGCAAGCCATTCCAGAGAGTCTAAGCCATTCCACAGGTGACACCGAATTGTGGGGTAAGTAAAAATCCTGGCTGTGTGCCTTCCACACCTTGTGGAAATCTCAGTTTCAATTCCCTGTAAAATGCAAGCCCCAGCTACCCCTGAAGCTCTCTTCTCTCTCATCCCCCGGCAGCTGTTACAGGGGTTGCTAGCTGCAATCCAGGATTGACTGGCCTGCCCTTTTTAATTTCTGGTCTGACAATTTACTGGAACAATTTCACAGGGAAGATACCATACCAGTTAAAATAGCTTTTAAATAAGAAAAGGATATAAACAAAGAGATACATAAGGTGAGATCAGAGAGTAGTCCCAGTGTGGAGCTTCTATCCCAAAGAGGGATGCACTATTCATTTTCATAGGTAGTCTCCAAGCAGGAAGCTCCCTGAACCTCGATCTTCCAAGGGCTTTATTGGTTTCACTATAAGGCCATGGCGGATCACATCATGATTCTTGAAGTTCACGGGATCTTGAAATGATCCCTTTTGATCTGGTTATCTCCCCACTCATTAGCCTCAGAGGTTGGTTTGGCTCTCAGGGACCAAGACCAAACATCAAATGACTTTCTGCTAGGTGATTCCATATTTTACAACTACATGTAGAAGAAAGATTAGTATATGGCAGTGGTTGAGGAAGTCAAAGATCAGGAAGCTTCATGTTAAATAGGTGTGGAAGAGTTCTTCAATTAGTATTGAATGGGGGCAGATTTCCATTCCATATGATTGAAGACCACTGAAGAGCAATCATTTCCACTCCCACCCCCACCTTCCAAAAGTCAGAGGTCTCTTAAAAGGAGGAGGTAATGCATTCAACTCCCATGGAGGCTTATAAGGGGGAAACTTATGCCCCCTATCCAGTATCTTTTAATTAAAACATTTGATGTCCTTTTTGTACTTAAAGGGGCCAATAGTGATGTCTGCCACATAGTGGGTTTTCAGGTCTGGAGCAGGGTGAGGGGATGATGAAGGCTCTTATCATGGATTGAATTTTATCCCCTTTGCTAAAAAAAGAGATGTTTAAATTCTAATCTCTACTATCTGTGAGTGTGACCTTGCAAAGAAACAAGATTAGGTTAACATGAGGTCATACTAGAATAGAATGGATCCTAATCCTACACAAATGATAAACTTATTGGAAAGAAGATACACAGAAACAAGGAGACAGAAGAAAGA
>NW_022111370.1:4814911-4826054 GCF_000313985.2 Echinops telfairi | reverse complement strand
TTATTCCTGCAGAATGGACTGTCACACATATATAGACACACACCTATAATACAGGAATACTGAAAGTGGATGGTTTAAATAAAACAGAAATTCATATTCTCATAGTTTACGAAGACAGAAGTCTGAAATTAGAGAGCTGCCTCTAGGGAAAGGCTTATTTCTTTGTCAGGTCTGGAGAAAGGGCCTTGTCTCTTTCAACATCTTTGGGTCCAGTGTTCTTTCCATGGGCCTTGACATCCATCTTCCCCTGGGTCTAGGAGGTTCTCAACACAGGGACCCTGGGGGCCAAAGCAAGTGTTCAATTCCTGGCCCTTCTTTCTACGCTGTAGTCAGCTCTCTCTTACCCTGCGCATTTCTATCCCCCTTTATCTCTTGTAAACTGGAAGATAATGCAGGCCACACCTTAGGGAAACTCCACTTACATCAGACCATCATTGTGTCCTGAGTAAGGGTGCAGCATTCCACCTTAATCTCCTTATAACTGATGGGCGGGTCACATTATGGGGATCATAACGTGCACCTGCAACCCGTTGATAATGATCTGTTGTTTTTAGGTGCCGTCATGTCGGCTCTGACCCATAGCCCGACGCTATGCCCAGCAGAACGCCCTGTGCTATCCTCAGAATTCGCTCCCGTGCTTGAGTTGAAATGCATTTTCAGGGTTGCAGGAGAGACATAATTCAGCCCATGGCAGTACCTACATGCAATTGTACTGTTAATAAAAATTACATTATTTTATAGATTCAGTTCAGTTGAATGAACTTCCTTTAGTCTCTTGCAGCTCCCCCCAACAACCCTCCCAGATGATAGATATCAGCAGGGCCAGGGGAGGGGATGTAAGAGATTCCCCCCACCTGGGTCCCTTGGAAAGCACACATGGCTGTACAAAAGATAGTCCATTGTTCTCTGTTGACAGCGTCAGCTATTCTTTTCTAAGAGCTGCTGCAGTGGCATGTTTCCCTTCATTTGAAGTGGAAAGTGGGCCATTTGTCTGTGAGATAGGTTGAAAATGATTTAGCCGGCATTTCCAAAAAAATGGAAAATGAATCAACCTCCCCGTTCCCCTCCACCCCTCCCTCCTTCATCTCCTCTTCCAGTTTTTTTGACAGTTTGCAAGTAGGTAAAGAATATTACAGCTGTAAAAAGGCTAATTAAAACCAATTAGACCCTGACTGACCTGTCACCACACTCAAATTACCAAAAGAACAATGTAGCATATTTAGAAAACAGTTTCTTTCACATATTATTTTAGGTATTGCAGTACAACGATTCCTTAGCTGCAAATACCAGTTGTCCATGATCTCTCTCTCTCTCTTTTATTAAAAGATCATTTTATTGGGGACTCTTACAACTCTTGTTACAATCCATACATTGATTGCATCAGGCATGTTTGTACATACATTCATTTCTAGATACGTACTTTCTATTGAGCTCTTGGTATCAGCTCCTCAATTTTTCCCTTTCTCCCCCCCACCCTCATATCCCCTTGATAGATTATAAATTATTATTATGTTCATATCTTACATCACCCTCTTTCCCCATTCCCCCATGTTTTCTGTTGAGGAAACCCTCTGGAGAGGGTTGTATGGCCATGTGTCAATCATTGCGATCGGTCCCCCCTTTCTCCCTTCCTCTCCCTCCCTTATCCCTACCCTTCTGGTATCATTATTCCCACTCCTGTTCCTGGATTCCATGTGTCATGAGCCCCCATCTTTTTTCTATACCTGTGTACATGCTCCGGTCTATTCTGAATTGAGAAGCAGTACTAGGGTCATGATAGTGGGGGTGAGAAGGCCTCAATGAACTAGAGGAATATTGTGTGTTTCATGAATGCTTTACTGAAACCTGGTTGACCCATCCCTTCCCTGTGGCCCCTCTGTGGGGGGATTGTTCCATTGTCTACAGATGGGCTTTGGGCCTTTGCTCAGCCCCTCCTGGTTCTCAAAAATATGCTTTTGCTTGTTTGTTTGTTATGTGTCTTCTGATGCCTATGACCCACATGGTCTCTTATTGAATTTTAATATTTATTTTGTTTTTCTGCAGTAGGGTTCTACTCTTAGAATACTGAGAAAGAATGAGGCAGGGATAAAGAGAAAATGCAAAAGTAACAGAAGAAAAGTCAAAGGTGCCTTTGGTTGGGTAGAGATTGGTGGATGCCTGGAGACTACGGCCTTCCGTCACTCTTCAGGTGTGCCCTTGAAATCACCTCCATGACCCAGTTTTCAGAACCACCAGGTGAGGCCTGTGCGCCTTATGATACCTGACATTTGAAGTCAAATGGGCAGCATTTCCTAATGGAGAATGTTCAGAAGGGTTGGGAAGGAAGGAGGAATGCAAACAGGAACACAGGGAGGAAGTGGGGGTTGGAGTGAAGGAGATGAAACAATGAATGAAATGTGCAATGTCAAACTGCTAATCTGTTTTCTAAACTTTCACCCATTCTCAATAAAACGTTTTTAAAAATGGTAAATGACCCCCTCCTGCCCCCCCCAAGAAAGAAAATCAAGTTTCTGTTAGATTAATTGAAATATTCAATGATGCATGTAGTCTCCATATGTCTGTAAGAATTCTCTCTCTTTTTTGGAACAACTTCTCTAGATTTCTTTTTCTACCACAAATTCACTGAAATCACACCAATACCATCTTACTCAAAACAACTTCATAATTATTCTTCAATTTAACCGGAGATGGTCTATTTCATTCTTCTTAATCGCTGCATGGTATTCTATGATGTGAATGTGACTTTTCTTATTACTGAATGGGAGGTCAAATGTTGTGTCAGCTTGATTAGGTTATGGTCCTCAGTTTTCTGGTCTAACATTAGTTTACATCAGTGTTTCCCAAAGTGGGTGATACTGCCTCTTGTCGGGGCACTGGAATGATCCAGGGAATTTACTAAAGCAGATACCGACATTTTATTGTGGATTATTGACTATAGTACAAATGTTTGTGTGTGTGTGTGTGGGGAGGGAGGGAACACCAAGTAATTTTTTTTTTGTAAAGGTTCATGGTAGGCCAAATAAGTTTGAGAAAGTATGGTCTAGGTGTTGCTATTTCATTAACATTTATAATCTGTTGACTTTAAGTAAAGTATAGCACCCCAACAAAGGGGGCAGGCATGATCTAATGAGCTGAGGGCTAGAGAGCAGAACAGAAACATTTCAAGATTCGGCTTCAAGACTTTAATATCAACACGGTAGGAGTTTCTAGATGGATAAGGTTATGGATGTTGCGTTTACAAGCTCTCATGTCTTATGAGCTAAATCCTTAAACTAAATCTCTTCATTATTTCATTGATTCTGCTTCTCTGGAGACCACCGATTAATCCAATGAGTATTTACCTTGTTTTTAGTTTTTAGTTGTTTTTTTTAAAAAAAATCTTTCTCTTTTTCTTATCATTTTATTGTGGGGGGAGGACTCTTAAAAATCTTATAACAATCCATCATTCAATAGTATCAAGCACACTTGTACATATGTTACTATCAATATTTCCCAAACAATTTCTTTCTACTTGTACCCTTGCTAGCAGCTTCTCTTTTTTTCCCTCCCTCCCCGACTCCTGATCAGTTGTATATTATTATTATTGTTATCTGGTGTTGTCTCCCTTCACCCACCTTTCTGTTATTCGTCCCCCTGGGGGGTGTGTGTGTGCTATATTTCCAACCTTCCCTCTTTCTCCACAACCTCCACTATCCCCCTAGCCTTATGATATCATCACTACTCCCACTTCTGATCCTGAGGGTTTCATCTGTCCTGAATTCGATGTGTTGAGAGCCCTTATTTGTACCAATGTGTGTACTCCGGTCTAGCTGGATTTGTGAGGTAGAACTGGGTCATGGTGGTGGAGGGAGGAAGCATTTGGGAACTAGAGGAATGATGTATGCTACCTAACCCTGGTTGAATCATCCCTTCCTTGTAACCCTTCCGTTTTTCAGTTTTCGTCTCTACTGCAAAACTACTACATTTGTCATGCTAAAATTTTTACATATCCTGGCTGTTCTCTATAGTTCCAGTGATCCTGTGTGTTAGAGGTTGGGCTGGTATCTACAAGGTTGGCAGTTCAAACCTATTAGATGCTTCCTGGAAGAAAAATTAGATTGTTTTCTCCCCTGAAGATTTAAAACTTGGGGAACCCTGTATACGATTTCTACAAATTGGAATTCACTTGATGGGCATGAGTTGGAATGATATATTATGATTATCTAGTTGGATCAGTTAAAAAAATTGTGTGTAGCTATTTTGTGGCATTTAGTCTTCCAAATAAAGTGATACAATGATTAAGTGCTCATCTGCTAACCAAAAGGTTTGCAGTTCAAGTCCATTAACTGCTCCATGGGAGAAAGACATGGCAGACTGCTCCCATAAAGAAACCAACCTTGCAAATTCGATGGGCCAAATCTATTTCATCATACGAGGTCACTAAGCATTGGAATTCCCTTAATAGCTATGGGTTTTGTTTCTGTTTAGTTCCCCTGAGGTTACGTTTTTCAATTAAAGCAAAAACCTTGGAATTGCACTGCATTTATGTATCAAGATACTTAACAATTTAAAACTATTACCTCATCCTATCCAAGAGCATGGTAGCTCTTTCAATTTATCCCAATCTTCTTTTGGGTATTTCAGTTATTTTATTATTTTACTTACATGGCTAATATGTCTTTCTTATTAAATATATCCCCACAAAATTTATAGTCCATTATATATTTTTTATGTTTTCATTGATCAGTACTTATGGGTTCAATTTATCTTAGTCCACTAATTAGATTCCCCCTCTAAGTTTATATTTTATTTATATTTTAAGTTGTATCTCTTTTGTCTGTGGTCATTAATTCTGCCAGTTCAAAAGTGCACAGATAGGGTTGGAAGTAAAAGAATGAAAAGAATGAGAACACAGAAACAGTAAACACAAGAAATCATGACCATGTCAACACTAAAGTATTGGCAGAGATAAAGAAGATTTTTGTTTGTTTGTTTGTTTGTTTTCCCAGTCAAGTTCACCTGAAGCTATAGGGCCACCAGGAGCTATAGTTGAGGTAGGCAGATTTACTTTGCGCTGACAGGAGATGGATTTTGTTCTCTAATCTGAGCTTTTGTGGACACCTCCTGGCTATCACAGTTAAGCCTTTGACTGATCACTGAAAGGCTGGTGGTTCAAACCTGCACAGAAGCTCTGTAGTAGAAAGACCTGGCAATCTCTAGAGATTATAGCCAAGAAGACCTGGGTGGGGGTCAGGTCCGCTGTGTCACATAGGGTTGTTAGGAGTTTAACAGCAACTGGAGGATGCCCAGACACAGCACAATCTGAACTTTATACTAAGGATGAAGCCCCTCACAAGTCCTGCTTTACACAGAGTCTTGCATTTATTATATTCTCCAAATATATTCTTGCAAATTCTTGCAAATATATTCTCCACATGACCATAAATATTTCTTTAGGCTCATGGCGTGATCACACCAAGGCCATCCCAGATTCTGTATTTACTTACTACTCATTTTACAGCATGGACTTATTTATTTACTTATATCACGGGGGGTGGGGGGGTGGGGTGGGGTGGGGTGGGGGAGGATTTCCCTTGTTTTCTTTTTAAGCTTAAAATTGTATTATCTACCACATTTTCTGTGATGTATCTGGTTTTGTAATTTGCCTTTATATTAGCTTTGACTCCTGATGACCCCATGCATAACAGAATGAAATATTGCTTGGTATTCATGATCACTGGTTGTGTGAGTCTGTTGTAATTGGTATGTTAATTCATCTTACTGGGAATAGATCCCTTACCTATGCTGGCCCCCAGCTTTATCTAATGCAATGTCCTTCTCTGGCAATTGGTCCCTCTTGATAATGCATCCAAAGAAAGCAAGTTAAAGTCTCAGACAATATTCTGCAGCCCAAAGGGTTTTCATTGGCTAAGTTTGGCAAGTGGATCCCCAGGCTTTTCATCCTAATCTGCTTTAGTCTGGCATTCTGCTGAAACCTGTCCACACTGTGTGGCATTGGTCACATTTGAAAGACTGGCAGCACTGCCAGCATCAAAGCAAAATGCAAGCCACCACAGTGTGGCACATTGAGGGGCATGTGGTGGGGCAATTTACCTAGCATCTATATATTTAAGTGGGAGGAATTTTCAGAATATCAAGATTACTATATTGCCAGAAGGATGAGTCCTGTCTTTCCCTTTACATCCCAGTAGCATCACTTACCAATATGTGTTTGTGAGCATATGTCTCTGTATGACGGTCAACTTCTTTACAAAAGGAGAGAGTCACATATTAATATCTACCTTATCCTTTTGTGTTAAATGAAATACTACAGTATATATAGGAAATTTTTATCAAATGTCTGGTCCCTAAAAAGCCTGTAAGTGGTAGACACATGTTTCCCCTCACTGTTTTACATTATTAGAAAGAAAAAGAACTTTTCAATAAATATACCTTTAAAGAAATAGAATCCTGAAACATTCTAATACAGGGTTGGAAAGTGACTGTCTGCCAGATGCCCACCTGTGCTTGTAAATAAAGTTTTATTGGAACACAACTAGGATGATTTGTTTGTGAATTTCATGTCACTGCTGCTTCAGGATAATAACAGGGTTGAAGAGTTGTACCAGTGACTAATGGGAGTCTAAATTATGTACTGTCTGCCCTTTCAAGAAAAAAAAAAGTGGCCTACTCCTGTTGTATATAGAAAACTCGGTCTATGCAGTGGATTATGAGTTGGGGTGCTAACACAAGGTCAGTACTTTGAATCAGTTCTACTCTGCCCTATGAGTCAGAATCCACTCAGTAGTAGTGAGTTTGGTTTTTGAGTTTTGGAATGTACATACTCTGAGACATGAACAAGAATATTGATAAGAGCAGGCCATGCTTGTAATTCTAAGGGTTTGGAAACAAGCTAAATGTCCATTAAAAAGTGAACAAAATGATAAATAATGATACTTGCATACTATAGAATGAAATAAAACCCCACTACCACCAGCATAGGGTCACTATCACAATCAACTTGATGTTAGTGACTTGGTCTTTGGTTTGGGACCACCCATTTACTTCTGACTCACAGTGACTCTATAGGAAAGAGTGGAACTGACATTTTGAGCTTCTGAAACTGTAAATCTTTCCTGGAGCAGATAACCTCAATCAATAATCTCCTGAAGAGTAGATAGTGGGCTTGAACTCTGACCCCGAGGTTTGTAGCCCACTACTTACCTGATGGTGTCACTAGGGTTCCTTCTTCTTTCTTTAAAAAAAGGAGTTTGTTAATTTTTAACAGTTTCACTGAAATAGAATTCACAGATCATAAATTGCAATAGTTCAATCACATTCATCAGAGTTGTGCAGCCACCTCCACAATCAATTTCAGGACATTTCTTCTTCCATGTGCTCATTGCTGTCAGCTCCCGCTTCCTGCCAGCTGTCAATCCCATTGTTTTCTCTGTAGGCTTACTTAATCTGGATTTCAAATACAGAAAAACATGCACAATGAAGGCAAAATACAAATAAACAGCCCCCAAATGATGTAATGAAACAGATAAAAAACTCAAATGAGAACAAAGTAGAACATGTTAAAAATGATAGCAATTATACATCAGAAAAATAGGGATATCAATGACCAGGTATCACATTTAACCTAACTACAACTGCAATAATCCATCTTGCAATATTCTCTGTCTGTTAACAAGCACGTTCCCATCTCTGGCCTAATCCACATGGGGGACTTATAAATGGGTTTTGGGCTTTCACTGCTGTCCACAGCCTTCTCCAAATTGATGTCCAGAATTTAAACTCTAAGATTATTCCCTCCTCTGGGTTTGGATTTTATTATTATAATTCTTGGATCACACAAGTGGATGTGGATCTTTCCTACTTCTCACTTAGATGGTATTTCACGGTTTCATCAGGGGTTTTTAGGGATGCATAGCGTTCTAGCGTGTGTATGCACCAGAGCATCTTCATCCATTCTTCCACTGCTGGGTAATCAGGTTGTTTCCAGCTTCTTGTTGTTGCGAACTGTGCTGCAATGACTATGGGAGCGTGCACATCTGTTTGTTTTTTCCCTCTTACTTCTTTGGGGTTGATGCCCAGTAGCAGTGTCGCTGGGTCATAGGAATTTCTATGTTCCCTTATTTTAGTGATTATACATGTTTACATGCCCCCAGCAATGTATAAGTGTTCTAGATTCTCCATGTTCTCATTATTTGTTGTGGCTTTAAAAACATTGGCTTATCATTACGGGTATAAGGTGATAGTTCACTGGAATTTTGATTTGCTTCTCCTAAGTGGTTAGTGATCATGAACATTTTTTCATGTGCTTGTTAGCTATTTGAGTGCCATTTTAGGTGAACTTTTCCATTTGCTAAAGTGTTGACATATGTCTAGTAGTTTATTCAGACGCTTCTCTATTTATGAGTTATCTCCAATAATATTCAAGTCTCATGATCAAAGAGTCAGTGAATCATAATCCCTGAAGAGTACAAGACATTTGAACACATCTTTACAAAGAAGTTGTCTATAAAATAATCTTACAGTTGGGTCAATTTTGTGTCCATAAGCATTGAATATTAACGTCTCAATCATATGGAGAGGCTAAGTTGCACAAAAATCATTTTCTGAATACGGTTACCCTGACTGTCACAACAACGCCATAGAGTCTTGCAGAAAGACAGGAGACCAAATGGTAGAGGTTATGGAAGCAGAGGCCATGAGAGAATAGTACAAACAGATGATCTGTACTCTTGGCAAACAGAACCCAAGCCCAGGATAGCTTGTGGCTTTGGGTAAGCTTTCTGGGGAATTTGAGCCTACCCTAGGTGGATGGGAAAGCCTTCCCATAAAGCCTTGGTATTTTAGAATATGTGGATGTACTCTTGGTTGACAACTGCTTTGAGCCCCCTGGAGTTGATCTGACGCCTTAGTGCTCTGCTACTAATATTTCCAGCAAAGTCTGGTGCAGTAGAGAAGCAGAGTCATTTACAAAATGCAGCGAACATGTCTTTACGTCCTCTCAATTAAAACAAACAAACAAATAAAGCTAGGTGTCTCTTTTTCATGAAAAATATTAACATAGGAATGCTTTCTTGTAGAACATCTTACTGCTAAAATTGGTGAACATCTATTTTATAGTACAATTGTTTTAGATTCTGTTAACATTTTTCTTTGTCTTCCATTAGGTGATTTGTTTATCCAGCATTCCTATTGCTTTAGCAAGATCGACATTTCTGCCCTCAGCAATCAAGAAAGAACAGTTAATGTGAAATCCACCTTTCATTTCACTTATTTTGGTCCCTGGAAAAACAGAACAGGAATCACAAGAAGAAATTTAAATGAATCTTAATGTCATTTGATAAGAATTTTTCCACATCAGGTCATGGCCTCAATGATAACAGCTATCTAGTATTTTAAAAAATTAAGTCATAAATTATATTCATAAAGATTTTTATAAATAACCTCACACAGAGTCAATGTCAACAGGAGAAATTTAAAAAGCAATCGAGGAGTCCTGATGAACGTGCTCCTGAGTTCTGCCATTGACTAGTGGCAGGACCCAACCCTTGCCTAATGAACACACACATGCCACTGTTAATATTGACATGGGGGTGTTAAATGGTGACACTCTCTATGATAAAATGTGATTTTGGAAGAATTACTAGGGAGGTCGTGAGTTGAAATGCATAGGAAAGATGTAAAATGGAAAAAAAACTGCAACGTGTGAGTTGTGTCATGATTATTGGGAGGGAGCTTTTTCTAGGAGGTTCCATGTAGGTTTTTGTTTTGTTTCTAATTGGTGACATGAAAGGAACAGCTATTATTGTAATTTCAGGAAATCTTGTCTTCATCATCAATTCATCTTCGTATGGCTTCATGAAAGAATTCTAATCTCAATGAAGTACAAGGGTCCTTCAAAACATTCATGTAACTACTCACATGTGTTCACACCATTTCCCTTCATGGATGTGAACAACTTATTTTCCCCAAACAATGTTAAAAGCCACTTTGCAACACTTCATATAATGTGCATTCACTTATCCAAGTAAATAAAAGATTTGAATGATAGTGTTGAAAAGCCAAAAGAAAAAAAATAATTATGGAACAATGGATCTAAAAGAATAGACTTTTCCCATGAACTATTTGAAGCCCTGGGGTATGATACTATCTCTTCTCTTCCCTCAGTTGCTGGTCACGTTTGGCCATGTAAGGTGTAGATCATGTGGCATAGAGCTAACAACTTGTACTATTATTGTTTTTCCTTAATACCTTTGCTAACCCCTCAGGATATCTCTCTTTACTCATCATGCCTAGTATGCATATCTTTGTGCTTTTAAATATCTCATAGTAACATTTAGACTAGTTTATGACCAAATACTTTACACCCATAACCTAGCCAAGTTAACACAAACTTAATCATCATATTGACTTATATATTTTTTGGGCTTTATTTCTTCTTCTCTACATAGTCCATGACTTTTACTTTTAGGGTTGGATCTTCAGAAATGGAATTTTTGCTTTCAAACTATTTCTATGTTCTAATGTATGAGCACAGGAGCTCTGCTTATCTCTTGCTTTTAAAAGCATCAATAAGTCATCATGCCTTACTGATGGCAACCACCTGGAGCATACCTAATAGCGACAGCATCCTGGAGGTGTTATCAGGGAGCTGATCTACCTAAGAGCTTTCTGTGTAGGCTCAAGATGAGGTCAATGAAGCTACCACCATTGACACAGGTCTTAGTAGTATAAATTCTACAGAATGTTAAGGATATAGTTTTGTTCAAAAGGTTTCTTCTCAGTTATGCTACCAGGTTCTGTCCAGACATCATTAAATAAGGTGGAGAGGTGATTTGAGCTGTCTCTGAAATCTACTCTCTTGGAGAAAGGTTACTCTCACGTGGTCTTAGTACTTGGTATAGCTAAATTTAATAACACTTGTATAGGGCTCTCTAACTCAAGGTTTTGTTAAGGCAAATGTTTCAAGAATAGGGTCTAAATTGTGGAATAATGTTGACAGTCATTAATATTCAGTGTAATAGTGAGATTCAGATGCACAAATGACTAATAACAGACAGATGTCTTATGTAACAAGGGTATCAGATTTAAATCAACAGACTCTTGTAGTAGGGCATGGTGAGCTTTTTTTGTTTTTAATACTCTT
>NW_022111370.1:4796267-4814153 GCF_000313985.2 Echinops telfairi | reverse complement strand
TAGATGGCCACTTGTTTATCTTCAAGCCTTTAAGACCCCAGATGCTATATCTTTTGATAGCTGGGCACCATCAGCTTTCTGCACCACATTTGCTTATGCACACATTTTTCTTCAGAAATCGTGTCGGCACAGAGAGCTTTTTAACTACACAAACGCAATTGAGAATTCACCTCCACATCAGCCCAAGGACAGAGTCAGCATGGAGGATTTGCAGCCATTTAGCTAATAACTCTCACATGTAAATTGTTTGAAGTTTTCTGACTTGATTGTACTAAGTTTAGTGTCATATGACAATGGTCCTTGCTTTTCAGATACCCAGAAGAAGCACAATTAAGTTAAAATGTTGTTGGGTGTTACAAAGTTTATTCTGACTTACAGTGACCATATGTGACAGAGTAGGCTTTTATTGATGTAGTCTTTAAGGACCAGTTCACAAGGTTTTCTCCTGCAAGGCCATGGTGTGGGTCCAAATCATAAGAGAACCAAGAACTCATGGCCACTGATTCTGACTTATTGAGCCTACATGACAGAGTAGAACCACCCTGGTGACTTTCCAAGGCTGTAACTATTTGCAGGAGTGAAAAGTCTCGTTTTTCTCCTGTAGACTGTTTGGTGGTTTCGAACTACTGACTGTGTGGTTACCAACCTAATACATAACTCACTATGCCCACCAGGTCTCCTTAAGCAAGCCAAGAGAACCTTTAGTTGTCATCTCACCAAACTTCCTCTTTCTAGTGCAGTGGTTCTCAACATTCCTAAGGCCGCAGCCCTTTAATACAGTTCCTCATGTTGTGGTGACCCCCCAACCATAAAATTATTTTCGTTGCTATTTCATAACTGTCATTTTGCTACTGTTATGAATCGGGCGACCCCTGTGAGAGGGTCGTTCAACCCTCAAAGGCATAGCAACTCACATGTTGAGAACCACTGTTGTAGTGTCTTTAAGGACCTCAAATGTTTTCAGACAAAGAATGGTTCTTGTAGTATTTGTGATTTTGCTTGGGAAGTAAGAATATCTTCCATGTCCACAGATGGATTGTTGATGGCTGCAAGATTATTTCCTCTCCTTCAAGCACTCTTCTTTGCATTGCTTTCTGTCTGCCACTGCATGTGGTCTCTGAAGACAGGGGCAGTGGACACTGTCTGCTAAGGTGTCTGAAGAACATTCTGCTTAAAGATAACATATGAAGCTTTGCGAAATGAGTGCTTCGTGCCAGGCAAATGTGGTAACACAATTCTAGTTTAGACTTGGCAACTATGAAGTAAGACGATTCAGAGAAGAACATGAAAATATTGCACAGTTCCCTCAAAAGAGTATGATTTGGAGTTAAACTGAACTGGCTTTGAATCCCAGACCCATTGTTTACAATTCATGGGCTGCAGAAAAATCGGTGCCCTTCCGTGGGCTTCAGGTTCCTCCTCATCAGTAACATGGGGATAGTAGACAGTGCCTGTCTCACAGGGCTCTGGTGAGGAGTACGGGAGATGACATAAGTAATAAATAAGGACTATTGGTGGCCATGGGCTGCATGTTGGGTTGCTAAGCACAGGTCAGCAGTGAAACCACCAGCTTCTCCACCAGAGGAAGATGAGGCTTTCTGCTTCCACAGAGAGTTACGGTCTCAGAAAGCTGCAAGGGGCAGTTCTACCATGCACTAAAGGGTTGCTATGAATTGCAATAGATTCTATGGTATGAGTTTGGCTTTTGGGGTTAGCCTGAAAACATACCATGGATCAAACAGAAAGTCACTTGTTAAGATGTTGCAGGACTGACAGTGTTTCATTCTGTTGTCTTGACTCAGTAACGAACAACAAAAATAGCTTAACAACAATAAACAGTGCATCCTTGATGCATTTGTCTGGATTAGATGGTTAGAATCCTTCTAGTCATAGAGCAAGCTCGGGGTTGGGGTTGGGTGGGGGTTGAGGGGTAGTTGAATAAATGGGCAGGTAAGAGAAAGGTCCAGGGACTATAATGAGAATGAAGGACAAAGGGGATTTTAGGATAAGGAGTACCATCAAAGAAAGAAAAATGTAACAGAACATTGCCATTCTGTCTGGCTAGGCTGTTGACTGCTATTATCTCACTCCATTGTCACCAGCTAACTCTTGAGCACACATTCAGGCCACTGTACAAGTACAAATATTGGGGCTCCCTCACAGAAGGGGAATGACTTAGGGATTATGTGGCAGGGAAATAACAACACTGAAGCATTGTTCTTAGAGATTCATTCTGAAGTTCACGGGCTGGTTCATTCCTATGGAGGGATATGGGTGAAGGGTTGTGGGTGGACTAGTCAGTGGTCCACACTTACTTTCAAAGTGAGTAGTCTATATGTAGAGATGTTATAAGGGGCCCTGTTGCTATGGTGGTTAAGTACTCAATTATTAACAAAAAGGTCAGTGATTTAAGCCCACCAGTCACTTACTCTTCAGGAAAACCATGAGGCCATCTGCTCTGTAAAGATTATGACCTTGAAATTCCTAAGGGGCAGCTCTCCTCTGACCTACAGGGCCACTATGAGTCAGAATCAATTCAACAGCACTGGCTTTAGTGACATGGTATTTGTCCCCAAGAAAGGAGTTCCGAGAGAATTTCCCAATCTGCTTGGGTATTTTAAGAAATAGATGATTTCTTAGATCACTGGTCCTCAATCTTCCTAATGCCATGACCCTTTAATACAGTTCCTCATGTTGTGGTGACCCCCAACCATAAAATTATTTTTGTTGCTATTTCATAACTGTGATTTTGCTACTGTTAAGAATTGAGTGACCCCTGTGAAAGGGTCGTCGCGACCCACAGGTTGAGAACTGCTTTCTTAGGTGATATGGGTTCGTTGACTTTGATTTCACATTCGTTAGTGTTTTTTCCCCTCCTTTTCAAAATTGGCTAAAATGGAAAGATTCATCCAAGATGTACGTGACCCTTTCACAATAGCTTGGAGCCAATGCCACCTCCCCATGAGGATGCCATTGAAATTCATGTATCTCTCCAGGGTGCCTAGCACAGTGCTAGATCCTGAAAATATATGAGTGAACAAAACACCAAATCTATATCCTCACGGGATCCTAATTTTCGGTGGAAAGACAGCTGCTCAATAATAGCACAGATGACTCTGTACTAATGATAAGAGGTGTTGATGAAGAGCAAATGGAATACTAGTGCTCATACCAGGAAGAACGATCTACATGGACGTGGAATGGAATTTTCATAAAAAGGTACCCCAAAGCTGTAACTTTTCAACTAAGCCCTGGAAGCTGAACAGAAAGAGGAAGATGTTGGAGGACTAGGTGGTGTTTCTTTCTGATATACATCAAGTGGCCAAGATTTGGCTCTAACTCAAAGACAACTACCTCTACAATAGCAAAAGCAGGATATAGATCTTATGTAGAGCACACAGTATTCTGTCATCTAGAATGTTAATTCCTAATGTTAGAAAACACCTACTTCTGCTTTAATCGTGGTACCAATCTCACTCCATTCTTAGCATATTCCATATGGATAGAAAGTACTTGGCCTGGGCTTCTAACAGTGACTAGCCCTTACCACTCTCCTTTGGAATTGATACACAGCTGCTTCTTTTTGACTTCTACATGCCTCTTTGATTTTATTTTCCTCTCTCTGTTTTGAGCTTGTGCACTAAAAATGAAGGGGAAGAGATTTTAGAGAGAGACTTAAATTTTTTTTTTCATTTTAGAAAATAGTATTCTAGTAAAGAATGGTTCTCTGAGGTGCAGAACAAATTTAAATTGCATCTTCTATTTGATGCCACTGCTTGTGAACATAAGAAAATAGCATCCATTTATTAAGAAAGCCATGTACAAATTCAGGGCATGTTTGCAAAGGCTTATTACAGTACAAGAGGCAATTGCTGCTTTGTTTGTTTGCTTTGTGGCGAAGTCATTACCATGCTCCTCTTCCAGAGGGGAAAAACGTCTGTTGACTGAGAAGTCTATGGCACCAAATTGCTTTCATTTATTTAAAAATAATCCAGATTTTAAAAATGATTGCTGGAGTGGACACTGCTTATTTTGCACTTTCCAACATCTATTTGTCCTAATCTTGGAAACTTCACATTAGTATTATTTGTAGTGCTATGGTAATTAAAATAATGTGGACTATAATAATAAACATTAAAATTCTAATGTCTAATCATCATAAAAGACCAACCGCTAGAAAAGAAATTATGTTTGGTAAAGTAGATGGTCAGCAAAACTGAGAGGAAACCCTGACTGGAGTGAATCTATGAAATAGTTACAACAATGGACTCAAACATACTAATGGCCCTGAGGCTTACATATGAAGGAGGAACATTTTGTTTCCTTATACATAAAATCATCACAAGTCAGAGCCAACTTGATGGCAACTTACAACAACAACAACAACAACAACAAAAGACAATAAAAACGAACTTTTGCCTCTTGTAAGATGTGGTGGTCCTGGTGGACTGGCTTCTATCTACTCCTTCCATCTTCTGGCTCTAACCTGTGCATTTTCTGATCCTCTCTACTAAGTTTCCATTGGGAAAAGACAGAAAGGATCACACATGGAATAGTTCATAGACTATGGTTTCATGTCAACTTGGCTACGCCAAGTTTGGCAGTAATCATTCATGATGGGACCTTGTTATTGTTGTTAGGTGGCATCGAGTCAATTCTGACCCATAGCAACTCTATTCACAGCAACGTCTAACACTGCCTGGTCCTGTGGTATCCTCACAATTATTGCTAAGCTTGAGTTCACTGCAGTCACTGTGCCAATCCATCTCCTTGAGGATCTTCTTCTTTCTTGCTGCTTCTCTACTTTACCAAGTATGATAGCCTTCTCCAGAGACTCATCTCTCCTGATAACATGTTCAAAGTATGTGAGACCAACCCTTAACTCTAAGGAGCATAGTGGTTGTACTTATTCTGTGTTAGTTTGGGTAGACTAGAGAAACAAATTCATAGACATACTCATATGTGTATTATAAAGAAGTTTTATATACAAGAGCAGTTGAATATTGAGAAAACATCTCAGCCCAGTCCAGATCAAGTCAATCAGTCTGATATTAGCCCACATGTCCGATATCAATCTATAAATTCCTTTTCAGACACGAAACATATGCAATGACGCTGAATGCAGGAAGATCACAGCCAGTGGGTGCAAAGTCTTGTGGACCCAGTGGCATTGTAAGCATCTCAGCGCTGGCAGGGGTCTCCAAGTGGCTCCTCCAGTTCCTACGGCATGGGTTCTATCAGTGTAGTGTCATGTGTCTTGTCAGTGAGTGTCTCTCAGGAAGTGAGCTGAGAGAGAGTTTCTTGTTTCCAAGCAGGAAAAACGAGAGTTCCCAGAATCCTCCGGGGAAAGCCATACCCACACAGAGGCCTCAGTGGCTATATCCTGATTGGCAGGCTAGACTCACCTCTTCACTCTTAATCCTCTTATGTCCCAAATTGACACCAGATTATGTAACTACCACATCTTCTAAGACAGAACTCTGTTGTTTTGACAGTCCATGACACTTTAGCTATTGTTTGCCAGCACCATAACTCAAATGCATTGATTCTCCTTTGGTCTTCCTTATTTAATTCCCAGCTTTCATATGCATATTCAGCAGTTGAAAATACTATGACTTGGGTCAGGCATTCCTTGGTCTTCAAAGTAAGATTGTTGCTCTTCAACACTCTAAAGAGGTTTTGTTCAGCAGATTTACCAAATTTAATTCATCTTTGAGCTCTTGATTGCTGTGGCTTGAGCATTCATTGTTAATCCAAGCAAGATGAAATCCTTGACAACTGCAATCTTCTCTTTTTATCATGAAGTCACCCATTTGTCCAGTTGTGAGGATTTTCGTTTTCTTTATATTGAGTCGTAATCCATTCAAAGGCTGCAATCCTTGGTCTTCATCATCAAGTGCGTCAAGTCCTCCTCATTTTCAGTCAGCAAGGTTGTGTCAGCTGCATACCACAGTTTATTAATATGCCTTCTTCTAATCCTGATGTTGAATTCTTCTTCATATAATCCCACTTCTCTGATAATTTGCTCAGCATACAGATTGAATAAGTATGGTGAGAAGACATAACCCTGACACACATGTTTCTCTGATTTAAAATAATACAGTACTTTTTTGCTGTGTTCCCACATCTATCTCTTGATCCAGGTATAAGTTCTACAGGAGCATAATGAAGCACTGTGGAATTCCCGTTTGTCTCAAGGCTAGCCACATATTGTTATGATCCACATATTTGGATGCCTTTGCATAGCCAATGGAACACAAATAAACATCCTTCTGCTATTCTCTGCTTTCAGTCAAGATATGCTGGGTTGCCTAGAGAAATAAATCCAGTGACACTCATCTATGCATAAGAAAGAGCTATATTATCAAGAAGCAATTATATATCAAGAAGGCATCCCAACCCAGTCCAACTCAAGTCCCTAAGTCTGATGTTAGTCCATAAGTTCTTCAGCATCATGTGACACAGAAAGATAATGGGCCAGTGGGTGCAAAGTTCCATGGATTCAAGTTCAGTGCAAACATGCATGCCAGGGTGGCAGAAGCTCCATGTGGGTCACCCCTCGAGACAAGTAGACAGTGTTCCAGCAGACAGGAAGATGGAGGGTCAGAGAGAGTTATCCCAGAACCCCTCAAAAAATCACTTATTGGGGGCTCTTATAGCTCTTATAGTAATCCATACATCAATAGCTTCAATCATACTTGTACATATGTTGCCATCATCATTTTCTTTCTTTTTTTAAACATTTTATTAGGGACTCATACAACTGTTATCCCAATCCATACACACATCAATTGTGTAAAGCACATTTGTACATCGTTTCTCAAAACATTTTCTCTCCACTTAAACCCCCGACATTAGGTCCTCATTTTTCCCCTCCCTCCCCGCTCCCCACTCCCTCATGAGCCCTTGGTAGTTTATAAATGGGTATTTTGTCATATCTTGCCCTGTCCGACGTCTCCCTTCACCCACTTTTCGGTTGTCTGTCCCCCAGGGAGGAGGTCACACACAGTTCCATGTAATCGGTTCCCTCTTTCCTACCCATTCTCCCTTTACCCTCCCTGTTTTGCCACTCACACCACTGGTCCTATAGGGCTCATCCGTCCTGGATTCCCTGTATTTTCAGTTCCTATCTGTACCAGTGTACCTCCTCTGGTCTAGCCATCATCATTTTCAAAGAATTTTCTTTCTACTTAAGCCCCTGATATCAGCTCCTCTTTTCCTCCTCCCTTCCCATCCTCCCACCCTGTGGACCCTTGATAAATTATACATTATTGTTATTTTCATTTCTTACACCATCTGCTGTCTTCCTCCACCCATGTTTCTGTTGTTCATACCCCCAGGGTGGGTGTGGATGTGGGTGTTATGTGTTGATCATTGCAATCAGTTCCCCTTTTCTCCCCATTCTGCCCCCACCTTCCCCCTACCCTCATGGTATTGCTACTCCCATTACTGTTCCTGAGGGGTTTTTCTGTCCTGGTTTCCGTGTATCAAGGGCTCTTATCTATACCAATGTATATGTTCTGGTCTAACCAGATTTGTAAGGTAGCAAAGGACACACCAACAAAGAGGTGTCATCAAGCTACCACTTGATTAACAGGTTTATCTCCACCCGTAGCCAGGGGTGTCTAGTTGACATAACTCCTAACTACCGCACAAGTCCTCTTCCAAATCTATAATAAACAGAGAAAATATTGCAGCTGTTAAGGATTTTGTCTTGGTTAGATCCACAATGAATAGTCATGGAAGCAGCAGGCAAGAGATCAAAGTACACATTACATTGAATTAATTTGCTGCACAAAACCTCTTTAAAGTGCTGAACATTAAGGACTTTTTTTTTGAGAACTAAGGTGTGCATAAACCATCTGTCATATGCATGTAAAAGTTCAACATTGAATAAGGAAGACCCAAGAAAAATTCTTGCATTTGTACCATGGGGTTGGTGAAGAATATTGATAGTACCAGGGACTGTCAAATGGACCAAAAAATCTGCCTTGGAAGAAGTACAGCCAGAATGCTCCTTATGGGCCAGGAGTGTGAGACTTCATCTTTCACACAAAGAGACCAGTCCCTGGAGAAGGACATCAGTTGGAAAAGTGGACGAGCAGCAAAAATGATGAAGGCCCTTGAGGTGGGTTCACAGAGCAGGTGCAACAAAGGGCTTAAGCGTAGGAACAATTGTGAGGACGGCGTAGGACCAGCAAATGTTTTGTTCTGTTGTGCATAAGGTAGAAAGCAACTTGCTGGCACCCACCTACCACCACCACCACCACCACTAGGTAATTAAATATATCCTAGCTTGGTTCAGACTATACCATAGTCTTCAAAGTCACATTGTTGTTTTTTAATAGGGCTGATTTTTCTTTTGCTATAGATTTGCTCAATGTACCATGTCATTGAGTTCTGGACTGCTGCTTCTATGGACATTGATTGTAGACTCAAGTAAAAATTTCTTGAAAACTTCAAGTTTTTTTCTGTTTATCCTGAGGTTGGTTCCTTTTTGCGTATTTTTGTTTTCTTTATGTTGAGGTATAGTCCATAATTAGTATGTTCATTTCCAATCCTTCATTCACAGGGAGTCCTGATGGCATAGTGGGTCATGCTTTGGGGTGCTAACTATAAGGACAGCAGTCTCAAACTACCAGCTGCTCCATGGGAGAAAGATAAAGTTACCTACTCTTGTAAAATTCAGTCTTAGACATTCACAGGGTTACAGTTCGAATCAAGTTGATGGTAGTTAGTTTTAAGGGCATGGAGATTGGCTCGAAGGGGGCTGGTAACCTGGGCTAGTCCAATCAAGCAGACACTCCAGTCTTCCTAGGATGCCATGCTCTTTATTGTGGAGATAAAAAAGGCGATGGATAGTTCAATGGCAGCAGCCTCTGGGAAAGGACATCATGCTTGGTAAAATGGAAGGGCAGCAAAAAAGTGGAAGACACTTGACGAGATGGATTGACACAGGGGCTGTGTGTTAGTCTGGGTTGACTAGAGAAACAAATCCATAGACACACTCATATGTCTATAAGAAAGAGCTTTATATAAAGAGTAATGATACATTAAGAAAACATCCCAGCCCAGTCCAGATCACGTCCTTAAATCCGATATTAGCCCAATATGTCTGATACCAATCTATAAAGTCCTTTTCAGACTCACAAAACATATGCAAAGACATGGAATGCAGGAAGATTACAGGTCAGTGGGTGGAAAGTCTTGTGGAGCCAGTGGCATTGTAAACATCTCAGCGCTGGCAGGGGTCTCCATGTGGTTCTTCCAATTGCCAGGGCACGGGGTCTCTCAGTGTAATGCTATGTGTCTTGTCAGTAGATTGTCTCCAAGGGAGTAATCTGAGAGAGAGGGGGTCTCCTGCCTCCAAGAAGGAAAAACCAGAGTTCCCAGAATCCTCAGGGGAAGGCCATGCCCACACAGAGGTCTCATTGGCTATGACCTGACTGACAGACTAGACTAACCCTTCACTCTTAATCCTCTCAAGTCCCAAATTGACACCAGATTATGTAACTACCACGCTGGAACAATGGACTTAAATATAACAGCATCTGTGAGGACAGCACAGGACCAGCAACGTTCTGTTGTGCTGCACATGTGAATAGACTTGAGGGCACCTGATGACAGCAGCAACACGGCATCCACAGGACAGGTGGTGGTGCAGCGCTTAAGCATTCAGATGCTGTCCAGAAGATGAGTGGTTTGAACCCACAAGATCTTCATAGAAGAAAATATATGAAAAATTGGTTTCCATTAATATCACAGCCTTAGAAACTCTACAGGTCACTTCAACTCTGTCCTGTAGTGTTATTCTAAGGCAGAGACGACTCACTGCCAACTTAATAAGAAAAAAAGAAAAGAAAATTAGTGGCAACCATCTTGAAGTGCAAGGCAGGGTGGGAGGAATGCTTCAGTGATGGATCAGAAGTGGGACCACAAAATTGAGGGGAATAACTTAGATCCTGGTCACTGGATCAAAGCTCTCTGGAAGATATAAGTCATCTTGCAGCCAGAAGAGCCAATAATTCCCCATTTTTGAGTACAATTTGAGTTAGGGTTTCTCTTTCTTGAAAACGTGCTGCCTTGCATATGGAATCACAAGTGCTATGACTAACTGAAGACTTTAGGAATACATATTACTTGTGAGGGCACTGCAGGAGAAAATGTGGGAGTCTGCTTTGATAGAGATTTATAGCATTGGAAACCCCATGGGGGCCAATCTGCTCTGTCCTACAGGATTGCTACAGATTGAAGTTACCTTGACAGAGTTGGTTTGGGTTTGCATTATAAGGGTAATGGTGGCTCAGTGGTAGAGTTTGCACCTGCCCTGTGATAGATCATGGCTTGATCCATCAGTCAATGCACCCCATAAGCAGCTACCATTCATTTGCCAGTGGAACAGCAACTGAAAAGATTCCATGGGAACTTCTACTCCGAGGTGGACTGGGAAGAAGTCCTGATCATAAACTGAAAAATATCTGCCTGTGAAGATCTGACTTAGAATGGTCTCATCTGAAATCAATGATGGCACTCACATTGGACTCAGCAGTATTTTGTTCCATTGTGTATGAGGTCATCAAGGGTCAGGGGTGACTGGGTAGTAGCTAACATAAGCAGCAACATGAGGTTTTATATGAGGCATAGTTTAATTGGAAAAATGTTTGTTTTTTCTTAATCTAAGGCATTGTAATTACATCTTTTAAAAAACTCACTAATTCAACAAGGAAGGAGCCCTGGTGGCATAGTTGCCTAAGCTAAGCTGTTAAGACCAAGATCGACAGTTTTAACCTACCATTTGCTCCAGAGGATAAAAATGAGATTGTCTGCTCCCATAAAGATATAAAATTTCAGCAACACAAAGGAGGCAGTTCTACCCTGTTCTATAGGGTTATTATGAGATGGAATTGACTCAATGGAAGGACTTTGCCATTTTAATTTTTTAAATATTCAACCAAGGCTGTATATTACGCAGCTATTGTGCTCTTTAAATCTGTCAGGGGCAGTTTCCATGATAAACACTGGGTTCCCACTGGTCACTTCATAGACTTCCTTCTTATCAGAAACAAGGGTCATTTCAGAGATTGCTCTGTTTAAACTCATATTTCTAGTTGTTCACTGTACACACATTGCATTTCAAATGAAAGCCAGGGTGGGGCATGGTGCAAACCTTTAGAGGTTACCCACATGTGGATGATCGCTTTCAGAGTTTTCATAGCACCCCTGACAGCTAACCATTAGTCTGATGGCCGTGCCCAAATCTATTTATCCCCCATAAAACACGGAACTTCCATGTGTAAATATTGTGGTAACAAAGGGGCATTCAGGATTTCCTTGGGGCTAAAGAGTGAGTCATGGTAATCATCCAAAGGAGGCAGGGCCCCCTGTGTTAGTTAGGGTTTGTTATTGTTAGTTGCCATCAAGTTGATCCTGACCCACAGTGACCCCATCTATGCAGAGTACGGCTGCTCCATAGGGCTGTGGCCTTTCAGTAGCAGATTGCCAGAATTGTCTTATTTTCTTTCTTTCTTTTTAGAATTGTCTTTTGATGTTCCTCTCGGTGGGTTCAAACTGCTAACCTCATGTCTAGCAGTCAAATGCATAATCATTTGCACCACCCAGGGATTCCTAGTTAGGATATAGACACAAATTCAAACTAAACTCACTGTCATCCAATGCATTCAAACTCATAGTCACCTGATAGGACAGTCGAACTGCCCCTATAGGTTTCCAAGACTGTAAATCTTCACTGGAGAAGAGAGCCTCATTTTCCTCCTTTGGAGCAGCTGGTGGTTTCCAGCCACCAACTTTGTGGTTAGCAATCCAACGAATAACTGACCAGGCCACCAGTGTTTCTGGAGAAAGGTTCAGCTATAACAAAATCTTGTTTTGTAATTATGTGGGGGCAACTTACAGAGACCCTACGCCCCAAAGAACAAAACACTGCTTGGTCCTGTGTCATTCTCACAAGCATGGCTCTGTTTGAGCCCCTTGTGACCACTGTGTCAATCACTCGCTCACTTACTGTCTGCCCTTGAGTCGATCCTGACTCATACAGAGTACCTCAAATACAAATTTGAGCTAGTTCCGTGGCTCTGCTCAAAGAATACGTCAGGGATCCAGTCTCCTTTTATTTGGTTGTTCTTATAGCACTAGAATGTTGCTTTTGCTTCCATGATCCAAGATGGCTCACCATCATCTCTAATCTTCTATCAGGGTATAGGTGGAGAGAGAAAGAGGAGGTAGGATTGGTGGGAATATGCTAGACTGTGCTTCGGTAATGATCATACATGAGATATCCACGGCTTATTTCTTGCTTTCCTACACATATATTGGCAGTCACAGTGGGGGCGGAGGTGTTCTGCTTCATGTTCCTCTCGCTCAAGGTCACCAGATGATGGACCATCACCATCTGAAGTATGGGTGGCACCTCCAGTGAGAGAGGGAGCCCTGTTGGCATAAGTTGGGCTGCTAACTGCAAGGTCAGCAGTTTGGAACCACGAGCTCCTCTGAGAGAGAAAGATGAGGCTTTCTGCTCCCATACTGATTTAGTCTCAGAAACGCACAGAGGCAATTCTACTCTGTTCTATAGGGCCGCTTTGAGCGGGAATCGACTGGATGGCAGTGAATAGATACGGGTGGTGTTGCGGGAAGTACACGTTGGAGCATATTGCCCTGGCAGTTAAGTGACCCTGCCCATCACCTGGTGTCCAGACTGGTCATATGGCCACGCCTAACTCAAGGAATCAGGAAATTTGACCCTACATTGAGATATGAGAGCACTGGTGACTACCTAGTGACTACCATGTGCCTCCACAAGATGAACTATACATTTCACCGTGATTCTCATGACCTCTTAGAACCCACATGGCTACATCTAACCTCAAAAAAAACAAACACTCCCCCAAACAAAATCAAACTTCAAACCTGAACCAATGCCATTCAGTTGATTCTGACTCATATCACCTGTGAAGGGCAGAGTAGATCTGGATTCTTGTGGTTTCTAGACCGTAGCTTTTTATGAGAGCAGGCAACCTCATTTCCCCAAAGAAAGTGTCTGGTAGGTTTGAACTGCTGGCCTTGCTGTTTGCAGCCCAATGTGTAACCCACTCTGCCACCAAGAGGACGCGTGACCAGCCAACAATTGGGATTCCATTACTATATACAGGTAGCCTCGGGCTTATACATTGTTATGCTGCAAGGGTTTATCCTAAGTCAGTTCAGACCTCTTCCTTGTTACTTATTTTTAAATCTGTCATTGTTATTGCCTTTTACTGTCAGAAGAAGGACAGCCAGAATGCTCCTTAGAGGCAAGAATGGGGAGACTTTGTCTTACCTACTTCGAGCATGTTGTCAGGGGAGACCAGTCCCTGGAGAAGGACACCATGCTTGGTCACGCAGAGGGGCAGTGGAAAAGAAGGCCCTCAAGGAGCTGGATTGACAGCAAGGGTGCAGCAAGGGGATCGATCCAATCATAGGGACAATCGTGAGGATGGAGCAAGACCAGGCAGTGATTCATCCTGTTGCGCATAAGGGTTTCTACGAGTCAGAACTGACTCCATAGCACCTACCAGCAGCAATAACAGCAGGATCTGGCCGTGTAATGATGTTCTGAACAGTAAATCGTAACACTGAACACCTTTGAGAGAACACCTGAAAATGATAACATCAGCATATTATGTGCTGTGAAGTTGTACGTAGTGCATATTACTATAGATAGGGTAGTTGTGTGATTCAACGAACTTTGAATACCATTGTAAGTTGTGGGTTGTCTGTGATTAAGAGAGGGAAATGGATATTGGGGAAATGGTAGTTGATGACAAACGCATGCCAATAGGTGTCTGAAGAACCCACAATAGCACCCCTCAGAGAACACATTTTCAAAAAAAAGAGGACAAATCTTGTCTTCATGGCCCAACACAAAGCCAGTTTGGGCCATGCAGACAAGGAGCACACGAGCTAGACTGTCCCTGGACCAGTAAAACGAGAACCTTCTGGCCTTTCCCTATCTTCCTTCCTGGATGCAAGCCTGGGGAGCCGTTGGCAGTGTAAGGCCTGCAAGAGGACTCGTGTCAAGGCAATTCAGCCTTAGGCCTGAAAGGCAAGAAGGGGAGTCTTTAATTGGATGAGAGTTTTGAGTTTTAATATTATACTGGATTAATATGATACTGGAGAGCACCCTTACTCCCTCTGTGGCGGCAGGATATTTTATAGCCTGAATTACTGAAAAAACTGTAGAAGTTCTGGAAGAGGCCAACTGCCAGCTGCCTATCGATTTTCCCCTCCCTACTTCATAAAAATACTGGAATTTTAGCTGGACGCATTGCACTGCAACTAAAATCTGACCTTATTTGGCCTTCTTTGCAGCTGACTGTGGCCACATAGCTAAGTATGAGGCAGGAACACGTAAACAGAAGTGTTGCGGCCTGCTTGTGGTCTCTTTAAAATCAGGAGGATTTCCTTCCCCTCCATTTCCTTGACCCTACTTCTCTGAATCCCCCGCCTTGGTGTCCGTTTACCATACTGGCAAGTTTCTTTGATGGCGGAAGGTATGCCACTGGTGTTTCCCAGACCAGCAAGGTGACCCAAGGTTGACAGCTCTCCCTGAAGCTGCCAGGAGGAAAGTCCTGGTTATCTACTTCCCAACATTTAACCTCAAACCAAAGCCACCACGATCCAGTCAATTCCAATTCACCGTAGTCTTATAGGACAGAGTAGACGGGCTCCTGAGGATTTCTAAGACTGTAAATCTTTGTGGGAGTAGAAAGGCTAATCTTCTCCCTTGGAGAAGCTAGTGGGTTTGAACCGCTGACCTGGAACTTAGCAGCCCAATTTGTTACCCACTATGCCATCGGGGCTCAGGAATCCTATGGAGTACACTAGAATCCTGTGCGCCTTGCTTGCCTGGGTTACCTGATAGGGAGGGATTAGTGTCTAAAAGAAGATAGGTATTTGGTGGGTAGAGGGTCATTGAGGGCATGGAAGAAGCTTGGTGAGACAGCCTGGCAACATAGCTGTAATGATGCACTCAAGCATGCCCCAATCCTGAGGATGATGTTGGACTGGAAAAATTAATGTCACCATAAGTCAGAGCCAACTAACCAAAAGCTCACACCATGAGTACAAGACTCACACTGTAGCTCTGAGGGAGCTGTGAGGTAGACCAAACCCATCGAAGTCCCTGAGCAATATAGGGCTGCAATACCAGCCATTGACTTCCCACATCAAGATAGGTTTTATATGAAATATAAATAAATATCTATCTTACATAAGCTACTCACTTTGGGGGTTTCTGTTTCTCCAAATAAAATATAATTTTTACTCATGTATAACCTGTGCAAGATAACATGGAAGAAGAATACCATATCCGTGGGCCAGTGGTGAGAACGAATAATTGGATTTCGATTTGACCGTTCAGAATCTGTCTCATTTAATAAATGAGTTAGAAAATACCATGTCCACAGCTGAGCCAGGTCTCCCATATAAGCCAAATGGATAGGAAGGGAGCTGCATTACCCCAGTGTGGTCAACTGAGGGACTGAATGCAAATGTAATGCACTAAATCTTCTATGTTCACAATCACAGGTCTGGAAAGCTGACTCCGGTGGAGGAAGACCCTCATGGTTATGAGATATAAATAAGTACATATTCTCACCACTAGACACAGCCCCTCCAACAATCCCCATAAAGGAGCAGGCATAAAGGTGCTACCATACAAGATGTCTCAGACCTGCATCTGGCTACTCACTGTAGATGTCTGTAGAGCAGAGCAATCAACTTCTCTAGCTGAACCCACTGTAAAGGTAGCCAACCCTCTTCCGACATCTCTTGCTGATACTGATCACAGATTGCTCCCCTGGGAAGGGCTCAGGGGCATCTGAGGATAACTAGCACTGGGTCAAGATGCTCAGTCATCTCATTGTCAGTTGATTCTGTTAGCCACGTATGATATTACCCATTGACAATGTAATATGTTTGCTGTATGACGTAGGCCTTTTGAGAGATCAGTAATCCCCATTATATACACCCATTGGAAACCACGTTCACTCTCTTGGTCCTGACATAGGGATGAGGAACCATGTGCCTGCTGTCTGTCTGTCTGTCTTTAATATTTTCCACCTTTACAGCTGCTCCTGAGGACCCATTTGACTGTGGGGACCCTCTCACCCCACACCCCAGGTCCTATGGAAAGCACAGACCAAGATGGGATTGTGTGTGCAAGAGATTTATGACAGCAAAGACCCAATGGAGAGAAAACAAGACAGGCGAGGCTTGCCGAGTCATCAGATATTTGAAATGATAGGTGGAAGCATTCAGATACTCACGCAGTTGAAGGAAGGTTTGACAAAGCTGTCAGTGAGTCCTGGAGTCAAAGGTGACTCCTGCAGTAATCCCAATGTCCAAAGGATGGGTCTGTTTTAGTATTCACCCTGCCCTCAGTCATTGTCTGGGAGGAGACCTTGGGAGACTTGGCCTCAGTATTAGCCCTGCTATTAATTAATCCTTGGTTAATTACATTATATTTACCACAGTGAGAGGCTTGTAAAGTAAATTCTCATGGACATCACAGAAGCTAAGCACAGGTAGGGCCAAAGAATAGTTACCTAGGAATGTGCACCACACCACTGGTAAACTGAGTAGACTCACAGCAGAATGGATGGCTGAAATGCTTGTCTCTAACAAGGTGAAGGGCCATCACCAAAGTTTCCTGCAGGAGGTTGGCAAAGTACACAAGTGGAAAGCCAGTTCAAGTACCCCCTTTGACGCAGATGTCTGAAGATCTTGTTGTTGATGGAATGAACTACACAGTTCTAAGCCAGCTCTAGTGCAGTAAGCTTTACCGAACTGGAGACTTGCAGGTTTATTTCCATATCGACTTCTACACCATCCCTGAGTTGGAGAAGCTCTTAGATGCGCAAGGGCTGAAGTCTATGATGGTAAAGCTGGGGGCTTTTCCAAGGAGGGATGGGAACAGGAAACACAGGGGGGAAGTGGGAAAAGCAATCTTGAAAGGATTGCATCAGATGAGGTGACACAAAATGTGTATGCATTGTTGAATGTAAAGCTGATGATCTGCCCTGTAAACCGGCACCGAATTCCCAATAAAAGGTGTTCTTTTTTTTAAAGTGTTGTGTGAGATATTTTTTATTCCAACACATGCACACAAATTCTGGAAAACAAATAAGGAAGGCTAGGGAATGGATGCCTTTGAATTATAGTGTTGATGAAAAATATTAAATGCACCATGGACAATTCGAAGAACATACAGATCTGCCTTAGAGGAAGCACAGCTAGAATACTCCAGAGACAAGGATGGCAAGACTTCGTCTTCCACACTTTGGACATGTCACCAGGAAGGACCAGTCCCTGGAGAAGGGTATTTGTCATTGCCATCGAGTCAGTTCCGATCCCCAGTGACCCTTTGTACAAGAGAACGTAACACTACTCAGCCCTGCTCCCTTCTCACCAGTGTTCCTGGGCCGGAGCCCATTGTTGCAGCCACAGTGTCAGTCATCTCCTCGAGGGCCTTCCTCTTTTTTTGCTGTCCCTCTACTTAACCAAATATGATGTCCTTCTCCAGGGACTGGTCTTTCCTGAAAACATGCCCAAAATATGTAAGATGTCATCCTCTAAGGAGCATTCTGGACATATTTTTTTTCCAAGACAGATTGGTTTGGATTTTTTTTTTTTTTTTTCACTGTTCACTCCCCAGATGGGCAGGCTTTATTTTCAAGTCACACTCCGGAATCAAACAAGCGGCCATGCACTTTGTTTGCTCTTACTTTTTTTTTTCTTCTTTTTTTTAACATTTTATTAGGGGCTCATACAACTGTTATCCCAATCCATACACACATCAATTGTGTAAAGCGCATTTGTACATCGTTTCTC
>NW_022111370.1:4786383-4794710 GCF_000313985.2 Echinops telfairi | reverse complement strand
CTTGTGTTTTCCAGTCTAGCCTGTTGGGGCACCATGCCCTGTCTCCAATGGGTTTGGATTTTTTTTTGACAGTTAATGGCACTTTCAATATTCTTCTCCATCACCATAATGCAAATGCATCTGTTCTATGGTCTTCCTTATTGAATGTCCAACTCTCACAGGAATATGAGGCAACTGAAAATAACATGGCTTGAGCCAGGCACAACTTAGTCCTCAAAGTAACATCCTTTCTTTTCGATACTCTGAAGAGCTCTTGTGCAGCAGATTTACCTAATATAAATCTTCTTTTGATCTCTTGACTGCTGCTTCTATGAGCATTGACTGTGTAAGACAAAATCCTTGACGACTTCACATTTTTCTCCATTTATCATGATTTTACCTATTGGTTCAGTTGTAAGGATTTTGTTCTTTACATTGCTTTGTAATGCATATTGAAGGCTGCAACCCTTGAACTTCATCAGCAAGGGCTTCAATTCTCCCTCACTTTCCGCAAGTAACATAGTATCATCTGTATATCACAAATAAGTCTTCCTTTACTCCTGATGCCACGTTTTACTTCATATGAGCCAATTTCTTTGATTATTTGCTCAACATACAGATTGGTGAGAGGATTAAACCTTGTCACACACTTTTCCTGGTTTTAAGTCATACAGTGTTCCCTAGTTCTATGTGCACAATTGCCTCTTGATCCATGTACAAGTCCCATAGGAGCACAACGAAGTGTCTGGAATTCCCATTCTTCTCAAGCTTCTCCATAGTTTGTTATAATCCACACAGTCAAATGTCTTTGTATAGTCAATGAAACACAGGTAAACATTTTTCTGGTATTCTCTGCTTTCAGTCAGGTATTATATGACATCAGCAATGATACTTCTTGTACCATGTCCCTTTCTGAATCCAATATAAACCTTTCTGTCAGCTTTCTGTCAATGTACTGCTGCATCCAGTGTTAGATGCTATTCAGAAAAAATGTTATTGCATGTTATATCAATGATACTTTTTTATAGTTTGAGCATCTGTCATTGGAATGGATACAAATATGGATCTCTTCCAGTCAGTTGGCCAAGTTGTTCTCTTCCAAATTGCCTGACATTGTTGAGTGAGTGCTTCCAGTGCTTCTTCAGCTTGTTAAAATATTTCAATTGGTATTCCATCAATTCCTGGAGCCTTGTTTTTGGCTAATGCTTTCAGGGCAGCTTGAACTTCTTCCTTTGGTACCATTTGTCCTTGCTCATATGCTACCTACCGATATGGTGGGTGTTGACTGTTATCTTTTGGTGGAGAGAAGGATCTTCATGCTTGGTAAAACAGAGGGCCTGTGAAAAAGCGGAAGAGCCTCCGTGAAATGATGACATAACGGCCACAATAATGGGCCATTCACAGAGGAGCGATTGTGAAGGTGCTGCAGGACTTGGAAGTATTTCATTTTTGTTGTACATAGTGGTGCTCTGAAACAGACCTGAGCTAAATCAACAACACAACCACAGTATTAACAATAAAGACAAGCCTTGTTAAAGTTAATAAGAAAAAACCCTCACATAAGACAGATGTTAATTATAGTGCAAATCAATCAATGGTGAATAAAGAGAACATAAACCCACTTCTTTTCAAACTCAGCCGTGAAAAAGATCTCCACAGTAAAAATATTAGAAGCAATAAACACAGATTTAACAGAGAAGTGTTTATGTGTCACAATAGTAATACCCCTTCAAAAAGTGCAAACTCACTGCCATTGAGTCAATGTAGACTCATAGGGCTCCTGTAGGACAGGATATAATGGCCTCTGTGAGCTTCTGAGATTGTAATTCTACAGCTCTCGAAGCCCGTGCCCTAACCACTGTGCCTCCAAGGCATATTGATGTTACTGTTCGTTGCTATTGAGTCATGATATCGTGTATAACCAATTTAAGTCTCTAGTCTGCCTGTTGGTCTTTAGTAGTTGCCATCAAGACAATTCCAACTCATCAGGACCCATGTGTGTCGCAGCATCTCTGTGCTCATAGGGTGTTCAGTGGGTGATGGTCACAAGTACATCAATCACCAGGCCTTTTTTCTTAGGTGTCTCTGGGTGGACCTGAACATCCAAACTTTCAGTTAGCCGCTGGCCGTGTTCCTGGTTTGCTCCACAAAGGGACTCCCTCTCTAGCCTAAGTTGGTTTACTTTGTGAGCCGTTCTGACCTTATCTTTCTAAGGAGCACATTGTTCACTTCTAAATTACTTTCAAGTTCCTAGGTTCTGTGAACTCTCCAGGTTGAGTTGATACTTTACGATGCTGACTTTTGACTATAAAATTAGTAAAATATAAAGCAATAGTCCATCTTAAATTAAAATAAAAGTGAAGGTGCAAAATCTTAGAAAAGACCGAGTTCCTGGAAACTGATCATAAATCTGTACATACGGTGCCTCTGCTATCTGGATTTCCATTAACCTGCGTCTTATTAGCCAGCCCCCCACACAGCCCAGTGTAATCTATGTTGATGCTCTCAACATGCTGATGATTGATCTTCAGAGTGGCTGCCTTTAGGCAATGTGAGAATCCAAAACCATTAAAGACAGAAAATTATGTCCAGCCCAGTTTCAAAAGATTGCTTTCACATGACTTGGAAGTCATTAATCTATGGATGGTGTATATCAAGGCTCCTTGACCTTTGGTGGGGAGAAAATTGTAATTTCCATAAGACAGATACATTGATTAACCAGAGCTTCATCTCTATGCTTCCCTCCTACCCCCACAACCCCAACTGTACTAGGATCCCTGGAGGCACTGGCTGGTATGGGGTTGGACCCCTAACCATAAGGTAAGAGGTTCAAACTCACTAGGGCCTCTGGGGGAGAAAGATGAGCCTGTCTGCTTCCATAAAGAGTTACAGCCTCAGAATTCCTATGTGGGGGCCCACGTAAGTCAGCAGAGACTCAATGGCAGTGAGTGAATGAGATATTACGTAAGGAGGGTTTTCATATTTATGCAAAAGATTGCTATGTTTAGTTACACTATCATGTCATTTGAAGTTAAACACAAGTGAAGAGGAATCTGATCTTTGTGGTCCAGTGGGAAGCCACCTGGATTAAAAGCCAGGAGACTCAGTTTTAAGTTCTAGCCCTGCCACTAATGAGCTGTGTGACCTCGGACTAACCACTTCACTCTCGGTCTCAGTTTCATTGTCGGTGCAATCCAAATATTCCGGTAGATAAACATTAAGGTCCTTGTGGTTCTAAATTGGCATACCTATCTATCTTCTAAGTGCTTCAATTAAATACAACATTAATTGATCATGTACTATAGCATTTTCCAGGATCCCCAGGGTGATTTGAATGGTTAAACACTCAACTACAAGCCCAAAAGTTGATATTTCTAAACCACCCAAAGGCTCCTAAGAAAATAGGCCTCAAAATCTACTTTTGAAAGGTCTACAGAGATGTTCTAAGCTTTGCACATGGGGTGGCCAAGTGTTAGAATTCACATCAACAACAACTGGCAACACATAATTTTCCCACACAGCATCTCATTTATCTTTAGCTGCATTTTATAATGAAGGCAACAGAGACTTAGACATCATTAGCAGTAGAATCCGGTTTTGAATTCTAATATTTGGTTTTCAACTCAGATACTGAAGACATTTTCTTCTCCGACTGGTGGGAAATGGGGCATCAGGAGAGCTGAGCAGGGGACAGGCTAGATGCAACCTGGCTATTTTGAGGACAAGGGGCTTCACTTGCCGACTTTTTAGAGATTGATGTACATCTCAGAGATTTTCTCAGTTTAAACAATGCTCCATGTTGCTTTTCCGTGGCTTTGGAACATTTCTTTTCAATCTTCTTGGATCAGATCATATCCCTTGGCAGTTGTGATGCTGTAATGTGAGAATCAAATTCGCCTGCCTGTCTCAAGAGCTGACAATTTATCTCTGGGTATTTTTAGGTGCCTCAGATAAGGGTAACATAAATATAATGCAAGAATGAATTTCTGACACTCTTGCCGTTTGTATAGAAGAATGGAGGGCTCCTTTACAAACACGAGTTTTAAAGCAGCGTTTCTCAAAATGTGTTCCCTGGGTGTATCTCAGTGTTCCCAAACTGTAGAAACAGTTTTATGGTAAAACGAATCTAAGAAATCTTTCTAAACAGAGTGGGGATTCTTGAAAACACCACTCCTTCTGAATTTAAAGGCGGGAGAAAGCCCGTGAATTCTGGATGACAGAATCTATCCTATTACATTCTCCGCCCAATATCAGGACCCTACAAGGCACAGTTCCAAAGACCTTCCATTGTGCACAGTCTCCTACAGACTGAGTGCCCGGGGGAGGGTGAATGCTGTTTATTAAATATCTATTGGTGGTGTAGTGGGTTATGCATTGACTATTAGCTGCCATAGCAGCAGTCTGAATCCATCACCTCTGCAGTGGAGAAGATGGAGGTTTCTGTAAATATTTACAGCCTCGGAAATCCAAATGGACAGGTCTAGTCTGTCCTATAGGATCACTATGAGTCAGAATTAATGCAATGGTAATGAATTTTATCTATCTATCTATCTATCTATCTATCTATCTATCTATCTATCTATCTATCATCTATTTTTAGTGCCAAGCAGGAGCCCTGGTGGTGGAGTGATTCGGACCTTGGCTGCTAACCAAACGGACAGCTGTTTGAACCCAGGAGATATTCTGAGGAAGAAAGATGGGTGGCTGTCACCCTATGTGGTTTTCCTACTCTGTACTATAATGTATGAGCCAGAACTAAATTGACAAGGGGACTGGGAGGTGCATTTACAAATGCTATTTTATTCATTTTCCCCCACATTATGCAAAGTAATTCAAATGTGTGTATTATATTATGGGCTAGAAATTATGGGCAACGTTGTGAAGATTGAGAATTCTGAAACACGTAAGTGTCTCATGGGGAGACTGGGTCGTTGCTGGGATAACATAGGGGAATACTGCGTGCCTTAAAGTCAGGGAAGGCATGCATCAGGGTAGTGTCCTCTCACCATCCTTACTCCTTCTGCATGCTGAGCACATCATCTGAGAAACTGGACTATATGAGAAGAAGAACACAGCACCAGGACTGAAGGAAGGCTCATTACTAAATATGATATCCAGTTGGTGCAATTTTTGTTGTTGAAAGCCGATGAGGACTCCACAGACTTATGATAAATATCAGAGACTAAAGCCTTCAGTATGGGTTACACCTCAAGGCAAAGAAAACAAAAATCTGAGAAAATCTGTTGCAAAAGATCTCTTTCAAGTGTTCAAAAGCAAGATGTCAGCCTCCAGACTAAGGGGTGCCTGACTCAAGCTATGGCATTTTCCATCACTTTCCATGCATGACAATGTAGAAGGAAGACTTAAGAATGTATTTCTTTGACTTTTGGTGTTGGAAAGAATTTTGAACATACCATGGATTGTCGGAAGAGTGAACATGTTAGGAGGAGGAACTGGTTCCTGGAAAAGGACCTCATGCTCGGGAAAGTAGAGAGTCGGTGAGAAAGAAAACACTCTGGACAAGAGAGATTGATATAACGGCTGCAATAATGTGCCAAACACAGCAACAAGGGTGAGGGTGGCACAGGACTGGGCAAGTCCTTGTTCTGTTGTACATAGGGTCATTATGGGCTGAAATCCACTGGACAGAACCTAACACCACCACCACCACCACCACCAACAACAACGTATATCAAGGAATCGTAGAGATGCGCTTTCCACTTTGGCTGCAAAGACAGAGGGAGAGTGGATTGGAAAGAGGGAACCGATTACAAGGATCTACATGTGACCTCCTCCCTGGGGAACGGACAACAGAAAAGTGGGTGAAGGGAGACGTCAGACAGGGCAAAATATAAGAAAATAATAATTTATAAATTATCAAGGGCTCATGAGGGAGTGGGGAGCGGGGAGGGAGGGGAAAAATGAGGACCTGATGCCGGGGGCTTAAGTGGAGAGAAAATGTTTTGAGAACAATGAGGGCAATGAATGCACACATGTGCTTTACACAATTGATGTATGTATGGATTGTGATAAGAGTTGTATGAGCCCCTAATAAAACGATTAAAAAAATAAATTAAAAAAAAGAAAACGCTATTTACAAAAAATAAAAAAAAAGACAGAAGCCTGGATGATGCAAGACAACACAATTGCATATGTTATTATGGCACACAGTGTGGATTTCTCTTCCATTCTCCACAATTATCAGATTTACTGTTGTTAGTACCCTTACGGTCTCATTATAGGAGTTTCTTACTAAGGAACAAATGCTATAATAACTCCACAATTAGGTGGACTAGTGATATTGAAAAACTCTAGTGTATACTTGATTAGCCTTTTTTTTCTGTCTGAAAGCTGTATTGTTGTATATGTTCATGTATAAACTGAGTTTTTCAGCACATTTTTAATGCAGTTTTTGTGGTAAAATTAGGCGCCTCGGCTGATATTCGGGCCGGCTTCTACTAGAGTATGTATGGTAATTATGCTACACACTAGGGAAGAGGAGAGGACAGAAAAAGACCATAAGGACTTGAGAAAGATGAGAGAGAAGCTATGGACTCACCAGAGCCAGGTCCGCCCCTCACCAGCAGCATGGAGCTGAATGGAAACAGACAGTGAAAGTTGTTTTCTGGACACTTCCAGGATAGGACAAGCTACTGGCGTTAGATGGAGGACAGTGGTGGCTCAGTGGTAGCGTTCTCCTCTTCCATGCAGGAGAAAGACAGGTGACCCAACAGAATGTGCAAGTTACAGAACAATATCATGAATATCACATGTAAGTAACATTTTAATGAAGATCATCCAACAACGGTTGCAGCCATATCATGACAGAGAGCTGTCAGAGGTTCAGGCCTGATTCAAGAGGATGTGGAACCAGGGATATCATTGCTGACATCAGATGGATCTTGGCTGAAAGCACAGAAGACCAGAAAAATGTTTACTTGTGTTTTATTGATCATGCCAAGGATTTGACTGTGTATATCACAATAAACCATGGAAAGCCATGATAAAAATGGGAATGCTGGAATAGCTGATTGTGCTCATATAGAACCTGTACATGGATCAACAGGCTGTTGTGTGAACAGAACTGCACAGTTTAAAATCAGGAAAGGTGTGTGTCAGGGTTGAATCTCTCACCATGGTTGTTCAATCTATATGCTAAGCAGATAATCAGAAATTGGTTTTACGATGAAGAATGTGGCATCAGGATTGGTGGAGGTTTATTAATAACCTGAGTTATACAGACGACACGACCTTGCTTGTTGAAGAATTTGCTGATGAAGAGCAAGGCTTGCAGCCTTCAGTATGGATTCCAACTCAAAGTAAAGAAGACCAAAATCCTCACAACTGGACCAAGAAGTAACATCATGATAAAGGGAGAAAAGGTGGAAGTTGTCAAGGATTTTATCTTGCTTGGATCCATAATCAATACTCATGGTAGTGGCAGCCAAAAGATCAAAAGATGTATTGCGTAAGGTAAGTATACTGCTGTGTCAGTCTGGGTAGACTAGAGAAACAAATCCATGGACACACATATGTGTATAAGAAAGAGATTTATATACAAGAGGAATGGAACATTGAGAAAGCATCCCAACCCAGTTCAGTCCAAGCCCATAAGTCTGATAGTAGCCCATATGTTTGATACCAATCTATAAAGTCCTCTTCAGACTCAGGAAACACATGCAATGATGCTAAATATGGGATGATCACAGGCCAGTAGGTAGAAAGTCTTTAGATCCAGTGGCATTATAAGCATCTCAGCACTGGCAGGGGTCTCTCTGTGGCTTCTCCAGCTTCAGAGGTCTGGTTGCATCCATGTGGCTTGTCCAGCTCAGGGCAGGAGGGTAGTTCCATGTACCTTGTCAGCTACAATGTTTCCCAGGGAGTGGCAGAGAGAGAAGTGTCTTCTGCCTCCAAGGAGGAAGTACCAGGTTTCCCAGAATCCTCAGGAGAAGACCATGCCCACACAGAAGTCTCATTGACTATGATCCAATTGACAGACTAGACTCCACCCCTTCACTCATAATACTCTCAAATTGCCAATTATATAACCACCACAGCAGCACAAGACCTCTCTCAAGTGTTGAAAAACAAAGGCATACCTTTGAGGACTAGGGTACACCTGACCTCAGCCATGTTATTTTCAATTGCTTCATGTACCTGTGAAAGTTGGATTGAATAAGGAAGACCAAGGAAAAATCAATGCCTGTTACCTGATCCCTTCGACACCTCGTGATCGCACAGGCTAGTGTGCTTCTTCCACGTGGGCTTTGTTGCTTCTGAGCTGGATGGCCGCTTGTTTATCTTCAAGCCTTTAAGACCCCAGATGCTATATCTTTTGATAGCTGGGC
>NW_022111370.1:4779114-4785574 GCF_000313985.2 Echinops telfairi | reverse complement strand
AAGAGTTGTATGAGCCCCTAATAAAATGATTTTTTTAAAAAGAAAATCAATGCATTAAAATTATTATTAACAAAGAATATTGAAAATACCATGGACTGTCAAAAAGATGAACAGTCGGTCTTGGTAGAACCGGTACTGGTACTTGGTACAACTAGCTCCCTAAAGGCAAGAATGGTGAGACTTTGCCTCACGTACTTTGGACATATTGTCAGGAGAGACCAATCCTTTGAGAAAGACATCATGCTTGGTAAAGTGGTGGGGCTGAGGAAAAGAGGACGTTGGGTTGACATTATGGCTGCAACAATGGGCTTTTTTGCGAGGGCAGTGTAGGACTGGGCAGTGTTTCATTCTGTTGTGCATAGGGTCACTATGGACCAGAACTGGGTTGATGGCATCTAACAGCAATGACAACAACATCCGGTAGAACTGGGTTCAATGCACTAATGAGCAATCACCACCTGTCAGTCAGTGGAGGCTTGTGTATTTCCAGGATACTGAACAGATTGCATGGGAGCTCCTAGACGGAGAGAACTAGGAAGAAATGCCTGGTGGTCTGTTTTAGAAAATGAACCAATGAAAAGGAAAGCCTCATGAATCACAATAGTCTAACTGCAATCAATCATGGGGTGACCTAGGACTGGGTATCAGTTTGTTCAACTGTGCATGGGGTCTCTATGGCTTGGGGATTGCCACTGCGTTAGCTGATAACAACAGCAATATTGGCCAGGGAGGCCCAGACTTTTGGTAAAGAGAAATCTCTCTGCACACATGTTCTTTCTAGGCCTTGGCCAACCCTCCACCAGGCAATTCCTGTTCTGAGGGTAAGGGAATGCCCTCTGGATTAGAGAGATTTGTACACTTGACAAGGTTACATTAATACCTAGGGGTAACTTTATCACTGGTGAAAAGAAGGCTGTATATAACCAGTGGTGGGAGTCAGCTGGCTCACATCAGTTCAGCAAAACCCCAACCTATTTTTTTGTTGCGTTTGGCAAACTGGTGGCTAAAATGGCACTTGTTATATTTATTAATTTCATAAAACTTGTTATATTTTTTATAAAATGATAGCTTCATTCCCTTGCACTTGTTACTTCTGTAAAGAAACATATAACGTAAAGGTAAAGAGTGCCAAAGGGTGATACACACTTCATTTGTTTCCACTTTGTGTTATGCCTCAAATTCCCAGGACATAGTATGAGTGAATTATGTAATTCCTGAAAGCATTCAAAGAGCTAAATATTGCTACAACAGTTGGTGTAAATTCTGCAGAAATGCAAAGGGGTTTTTCAAAGATGAATGTAATATGTTCGGAGAAAAGAACTGTCTGTTTCTAATATCTCAAACACAATGACGACTGTGTAATTGATCTGTGTCTAAAGGAACGGGATACTACTCCTGTAGTGAAAAGATGGCTAAGGATAAATCACACAGCTGACGATTCTCAGATAAAAGCAAAAAATATTGCAAGTGAAGACATCAATCGAGAGACACTATGGAAGTATTTTAACAGTTTCATTTTTGCAAGGTATTAGTTAATTTTTTTCTTTAATATTTTTGCACATGATGGAGGAAGTCTAAAAGGGTGGATGTGCTGTTAGACAAGGGGGACCTGGCATAGGTAAACCTGAAAGAAAGGGAATTGGAATGGATGGTTCATAACGTGTCCTTTTCTATACATCCCACAGAGATATTCATCTGTTATATGTTACGATCCCTGTTAGACTTGTGACTATCTGCAGAAAAAATCAAAACTGTGTGAGGGTTTGTTTGTTTGTTTCTTTGTCTGTTATCTTTTTGTTTGGTGTGTAGCTATACAAGATATGCAGGATGAGTAATCTCCCAGAGACAGCGATTGGACTGATAGGTCCTGGGGGGGATGGGAGAGGAGGGAAGAGGGGAGGTGATCTGGGAGACAACAATGACCAGTTCAGGGGGACAGTATGTGCTCTAAAATTGACAGCAAGGAGGGTGCAGCTTTTCTCGCTGTGTTTGTTTTAACCTATTTGTATTTGTGAGGAATTACTGAATGATGAATGATGGAAGATCCTAATAGTTGCATTGGAGGAAAAAATTTATTTATATGTGTGTGTGTGTATTTGTTTATATATGCATATAGATGCACTCGCAACAGGAAGTAGAAGGATGTTGGGCTTCTACTTAAATCATGCCTCAGTATAAGAACAGTTTGTTCTAATAATGTGGCATTGTATGGAACTAATTTTTCTGACACAATTACTGAAGACAAAATGGGTGCTTAAGCAAATTTGGTAAAGAAAGATGATGGTGCCTGGCTAGTAAATAATGTAGCATTTAGGGTCTTAAAGGCTTGTAGTTAAACAAGCTGTAATCTATCAGGGAAGCAACAAAACCCACATGGAAGAAGCACACCAGCCTGTGTGATCATAAGGTGTCCACGGGAAGAGGTATCAGAATCCAAAAACACACAACCAAATTGATGTGAACAGGCGTGGATATAGTGGCAACCCAAAACCCACATGCAAGATAATTTGACACTCTGTCTCAGAAAGGCAACTTGGAATGGATGATAAAGTCAGGGTATGATTTGGCACTAATGAATTACATAATTATCCTCTAGTTCAGAGGTTCTCAACCTTCCTAATGCCATGACCCTTTAATACAGTTCCTCATGTTGTGGTGACCCCAACCACAAAATTATTATTTTTTGCTGCTTCATAACTGTAAGTTCTCTACTGTTATGAATCATAATGTAAATATCTGATATGCAGGATGTATTAGGCAACCCCTGTGAAAGGATTGCTCGACCCCCAAAGAGGTCACAATGCACAGGTTGAGGACTGCTGCTCTAGTTCATAAATATTTCCTCCTATTACTATTATGGTTTTTACCTGTTTTACTCATTAATAAAGCTATATTTGCATATTTTCATTTATATATTTAAGATTATGCAGTGCATGAAAGGCAAGATCAATAAGGCCTCAGAAATAGTTACAGGAGTAATGGTTCCCTGAGGATACGGGAAAGGAGAGGATAGGTATGGGAGGCTGGTAGCATTGATGATTGTATAACCTCACTCAATGGGCTTGAACAACAAAATTGACTGTGAATGGATATACTGGATTATGTAACATAAGTCAATTAAGCTATTCTATAGTTTTGTGGTTAGCAGTTCTTGCTTTCCTAATGGCACTATGAGGGCTCCTCAGCTATTATATGATTTTTAAAAAGTTTTAAGCTTTAAAAATATTCTAAAATGTTTAAATTTAAGAGTTTAAAAATATTTTAAAGCTCTTTCTTATATCAGTCTAGTTTATGTACCCCTTTTATTGTTCTTATTTAAATATTAACCATATGAAGTAGTGAACTACCTTTTGGTTTATCATTTTATTATCCTTACAACGGTCACTAGGTTGTTACGTTATTTGAATCCCACCACTGTTTATTACCCATGTCAAATATCCCCGAGGGAATAAAATGTTGGAATACGTGATGCCAGCAGCAAGTTCCGACCAGGATGAAGGAGGTTAGGTGGGCATGGGGAACAGAAAGAAGATTTGACTTGAGGCTCTAGGAGTGATGTGGAGTATGTCTGAGTAAAGATGCACCCTGGGGAAGAGGAGCTGACAGAAAAAGCCCACAGGGCTTGATGGACACGCGAGAGAAGCTAAACCACCAGTCAGGTCTGTCAGTTGCCAGTCAGGGAGCTGCAAGGAATCGCCGTGCATTGAGCAAAACAGATCTCAACAAGCCTCGGGGAATCCACGGGGTTTGGGGTCTCTGGGAGTCTATTTCCTTATTTAATAGCCTCTCTATTCAATGCAGATAGTACAATTTAAACATGAAATTCTATTCATGAGGTCACTCTGGAAACAGGAAAGCATCACACAGACGTGAGATTTCAGTACCATATATACTCATGTATAAGCCGAGTTTTTAAGCACATTTTAAATGCAGTTTTTGTGGTGCCTCGGCTGATATTCAGGTCGGCGTATACTCAAGTATCTAGGTAATTCTTTTCTGTTTTCTTTTTCACCTATAAAATGAGGATAAGCACGTGATCCCCTTTAAAGGTTAGTGGGAAGAGTCAATGAGACAAGCAGAAAAAAAATGATGGTGTTTTGTATTCTAGAGAATGTTTGTGTGTTTTTTTTTTTATGGATTTAATTAATTTGGTTGCTTTTTAGAAAACGGTATTTTTATTTTTAAACCTAACTTCTCCTTCCCCTCTTTTATACACTGCATCTCTGCTACATTGTCCCTATCCTTTCAGTATCAGGATTTAATAGAGTGTTTTGCCTGATCTGGGATCATCATAGTGACCATCTGTTTTCCTCATGTTAGCATAGTCCCAGGAGAGCAATCGTCTCTCTTGATGACTGAGCCTGTGTCTTCAGTCCTGTGATTCATGAACAACACTTGTCCTCTGGGTGGTGCTTTGTTTAACCATCATTGGCATATCACATCTATTTCAATGAAATGTGTGCTGAACACGCCTAATGCAACCTTTCACTAAAATTGTGGTCAGTGTGGACCAAGCACCTATCTAGAACAAAACAACCCCACTACTTCATTTAGCTTTTAAGTGGCCAAGGCTCCTGGAATTTACCTTCATCCTTCTGATGTTGTTCCCTAAAAGCAGCAGTCACACCCACTATAATAGGTGAATGATAGGATGAATAAATAATGATCAAACCCACTGAGGGAAAACTTAACTACTCAACATATTGATGTGATTTAATAGCCAGCCAATGAGCATTTCCCCCCCAGAGGCTGCATTCATATAGTGTATAGCACAAAATTCAAAATTTTATTTTGAAAACATGTAATCCAGGATAGGCAATCCGCAGAGAGAATAACTAGATTAATACTTCCTTAGGGCTATGGCACCAGAGGTTGGGGGTAATGGAGAGCTAAAAAAATGGGTATAAAAGTGATGAAAATGACCTAAAATGGACTGTGATGATGATTGCACAAATCATTGAATTTATGGTACATGAAATATATGCTAACGAAACTATTAAAAAGTAAAGTAATGGAGTTGGGTGAAAAATTGTGATTTTTAGTTAACATCTTGATTGTACTTGAACATGGAAAAGAGTCTCATAATTTAAAATAATTTAAATGTTCTCCTTGCACTGTGGCAATGCATTTTCTTTATAGATGGTTCCTGTCAGAGTGTGTAGACTCTCGAGTGCTTTTTCTTTCCCATTCGTGAGTGTATGCAGTCAAGGAAGTATGTCCGTGTACTTTTGTTGTGTGATGGTGCATTATCTCATAATTTGCTATATTGCTTTTCTGCTGTAGGCCAGTTTGTTGAAAAAGATGCAGGAAAGGTCAGCTTCTCTTTATTCATGGCTAATCTCCTCCCATTCCCAAATTGCTTAGATAAATGGATCTCCACATTTGGTGAACGGCTGAATAAACTTTGATGATTAAAAAAAAAGAAAAAGAGCTTATTTTGTCCCATGCCAACTTAATCGAGTCAGGATCCATGGGGATCTCTGCTTATGAATTTGGAAAAACAAAAACACCTTTTCAGGTGATTCTGATGAAGAAAGACGTTTTCATTGATTGTATTAAGCAGATTAGCTATATTATGTAGACAAAGCTAAAATCAACTCCAGAACAATCATTATCTTAATGTATAAATACACATGTGCATGCATACAAGGGGGTACCCCCAAAAACCCAGAATTCTTTTTCAGAGCTATGTATTTAAATTAAATTTTTAACAAACCAATCTTATCACTTTCGAAGTACACTCTGTTACCCTTAATACATTTGTCTAATCTGTGGTTCCGTTCTTGGAAACATTTCTCAAGCTCATCTGTTTGGGTGGCTGACAGTGCCTCCCTTGTTTTTTTCTTCACCTCTTGTCTACGCTGTCAAATTGCTGTCCTTTCATGTCCCTCTTCATTTGAGGAAACACAAAGAAGTCTCAAGGAGTGAGGTCAGGTGAGTCAGCTGTGTGGGGCAAGAGAGGCATGTTGTTTTGTGCCCAAAACTGGTGCACTGAGATGGCTGCGTGAGCAGGTGCATTGTCATGGTGGCAAAACCAGTCCCCCATCTGCCACAAATCCAGCCATTTTTAATCACACAATGTTACACTATCTTTTTAGAACTTCTAAAAAGAAAGCTTGATTCACAGTCTGAACTGATGGAATGAACTTCAAAGGCACCGAGTCCACATTTGCATCCATTTGGGAAGTTAATGGACATCCAGAACGTGGTTTGTCATCAATCGACATTTCCCCTTTTCTGAAACGAGAAAACCACTTGTACACTTGAGTTTTTCCCAGAGTGCTGTCCTTGTAAGCTGTATTCAACATCAACAGTTTCTGTGGGATTTTTCTGGAGCAGGAAACAAAATTTCACACTTTGCTATTCTCATTAAGCTATTTTTTTCACATTAAGATATTCTCTTAAATTGGCCATCACACACACACACACACACACACACACACACACACACACACACACA
>NW_022111370.1:4776397-4779014 GCF_000313985.2 Echinops telfairi | reverse complement strand
AGCAGCCTGGTCCTGCGAGCCAATCCAATGGAGTGGTTGTCGATGAATGAGGGTAGAGATGGGAGTAGAACCGTGGGACATGGAAAGGTGAGAGGTGGAGGAATGGAAGAATGGGTTGTGGAAAAGTGAGAAGTGAAGGGATGGGGGTGCAGGAGTAGAAGGGTAGTAGGGTGGTGGGTAGCTGGTGCGCGATGTGGAGGGGTGGAAGGTGAGGGGCACTGAGAGTGGATGCAGAAGGAATGAAAGGGAAGGGTTGAGGAGTAGGAAGTTGTAGTGATGTGAAATTACTTGCAATAGCCCCTTGTCACTCCCATCCAATGTCTGAGTGGGACCATGGAAATAGGGCATGTAAAACCAATTGAGGGGACGGGTCAGTTTACCATTCTGCTAGGTATATAGGTGACCCATCTCAGAAACAGAAACAGAGAGAACCCTATGAGCATCAAGAAAGATGAGTCTACCCATTGCTCACCTCTCATTAATTCCTCTCCAATACAATTTGATTATTTATCGCAACCAGAAAAGCTCCACCCTCCTCACAATCAATTTTAGAGAACTCACCATTCCCCTGGAAAGTTACTGGCTCACCACTTCTCTCCCCACCTCCCCTTCTTTCCTCCCATGCCCCCCAGGAACCATCAGTCCAGTGATTGTCTCCATAATATTACCTTCCCTGCCTATCTTGTATAGATAAACACACACACACACACACACACACACACACACACACACACACAAAAGGTTTGTGTGAAACTGCTTTTATGAAAAAATTCACTGTGACCAGAGAGAACCTTCCCAGGCTACGCCACTGGGTGCACTAACTCAGAGCGAGTTGCTAGATGCTCACCTAGTGGGAAAACTTCATACTACCAAAGCTCCACACAGCGGAGCTTTTTTCTAATATTTTTAGGGTACTCCCTCGAACATGCATGTACCCCCCGCCCCCGAGTCTTAATTTAAGTGTAATTCTAACGGCAAGAAACATAATTGCTCTAGCATAACACCACATACAATTGACACGGTTCTGTATCAGATGATGGGTTTATGTCCACAGCATCTTCTGAACTGTATTACAAATGAACTAATTGAAACCAAAGCTTCTTTGTTTCCTTTATTTCTGTTTCTATTTATTTATTTTTATATTCCATTGTACCCTTGTACTCTATTGCACAGGGACACTAGGTAAATGATTACTTGCTATTTAACTACCTTCTTCATGGCATCATTAGGAAGAAAGATGAGACTTTCTACTTCCACAAAGAGTTAGTCTTGGAAACCCCCAGGGGCAGTTCCACCCTGTCCAACATGGTCACTATGAGTTGGCCTTGACTCCGTGGGAGTGAATATTTTTTCATTTCATGGCACCATTATATTATGTCCCTCAGTCCTGGTCCCATAAATGGAGTCAACTCACTCACTCCTACTGTGAAAATTAGCTGATGCATATCCAAGCTCACCCTGACTTGTTCATTCAACTCTTTCACCAGTTGACTGAGTTCAACTCTTACGCTTCATTCTCTTGGCTCCTGAATACATAGAAATACATTTGTCTTACTTCATGAACACTTATTGAGTCCGTATGCCTCTGTGATCAATACTGATAGGCATAATAACAAACATTACATCCTACCTGCTGGCAAGGACCGGTGTTGTCATATGGTATCCTGGATAATACTCCTTCTTTAGCAATGGGAAGCCACACAAACAGTTCTGACTTGTGTGTTAGGGTAAAAGTATACACTCCCCTAGCTACCATGCTATAGCTCAAATTGTTTTTACTAAAATGCTCGAGGTTGCGTCCTAAAACATAACTCTTTTTTGTTACATGAATTGATTTATGCATTCATTCCATTTCTCGAGTGAGGCTGTAAACTCCATAAGGTGGGAGGACAAACTATGTTATTTATTTCTCTCTAACTCACCCAAGAAACATACTGTGTTGATTTATTGATTTATGTTAAGAAGATATGGATTGGCTACGAAACTTGGCTCATATTCCTAAACGATTTCAAGTCTTTTTCTGGTGCGTGAAACGTCACGTTCCTCTCCACCTAGCCTACACTCCATGGGTCACCATCTACTCCACTCTTTTTCTACACTTTCTGTTATTTTAGCTCCTTGACCTGCTTCACCACCCACCTCTATCTAAAGACAAAATTCACTCAGGGAATAAATAGAATGTATTCTTTGTCATCCTGCCTCCTTTTCTCCAGCAGCCTTTGTCTTCGATGTCTTCTTTTTGTTTCAGGGGAAGTGTTTCCTTTTCTCTTTAGCTTTTAAAAAAAATTTAATTTAAGGAACTTCCTCTGAATATGACCTTGATTCCCACCTCCCTTGCATTTTTCAGGCTGTGTTTTGCTCCATCAATTGATTTTTTTTGCCTGCCTCATTAACCTTTGCATTTCTACCTGCTAATTGCTGTGAGCATAGAATAAGATGCAAATATCTTCCACACTGAAGCATTAGTTCTCCTATCTAGTGGCACCTCTTTGCTTAATGTTCTTGTAAGGAGATGACAGGCTGGAAGTTCTGACTGAGTCAACCAGATAAGCATATTTTGTTCTTTGTTGTTTAACTAAAGATTCATGGTGTCAACATGGAAGAGGAGCTGCTCTCA
>NW_022111370.1:4775196-4776297 GCF_000313985.2 Echinops telfairi | reverse complement strand
GACTTCACCTCGTGTTATCAGGAGATAACAGGTTTGCACAGGTTATCAGGAGAGACCAATCCCTGAGAAAAGGTGTCTTGCTTGAAAAAGTAGAGGGTCAGTAAAGAGGAGGAAGACCCTTGACAAAATGCCTTGGCACAGTGATGCCAACAACAGGCTCAAGCCTGACCATTAAGAAGACAGCGCCGGACTTGGCAGCGTTGCCTTCAGTCATATGTAGGATCACTGTGCGTCAGAACCAACTCAATAGGGTTCGTCAGCTGGCTCCTTGGTTCTTTCCTGTTTAATCATCGCAACTCTTTGATGTGGGCTTATTTATTCCTACTTGAAAAATGAAAAACCTGAATTTCAGAAAAAATTGAACCGTAGCTGGTGAGAGTCTGAGAAGACATTTCTCCCTGAGTTTAGCTGAATCTAGAATCCTTGCTCATTATGTTGCATCCAGTTGTCTGCGAGTGCTTCTTCCCCTCTCTGGATACTCCCCTCTCACACAAACAAAATCTAAATTCATCTGCATGGTCCTATCAAGTCTAACCTTGCTCTAGATGACCTGAGCTTCTTACTGTAGTCCTCGGGCATTTCCTTGCATACAGGCCATCGTGCTTACTGTTCCTGTTACTTGGAATGATCTCTCTGCCTAGACCTCTCTTGTTTCATTTTCTCTTTTGATTCAAGCCTGTTTAAAGGGTATCTCTTTGTAGAGTCTGGCCTTGACCTACCTTATTCAAAAACTCACTGCCGTCCAGGGATTATGACTTACTGCAACCCTGTAGGACAGGGTAGAGCTGCCCATGTGGGGCTCCAAGACTGTAACTCTTATTGGAATAGAGAGCCTCTTCTTTCTCCTGCTTGACCTACTGGGTTGTCTTCAAATTACTTATGCCTGCTCAGCACTACCTATACTAGAGTGAAAGCACCACACAGCAGGGCCCTCTATTGTCTCCTTCAGCTCTGTCTTCCCCACAGCTAAAAGAAAACAAAGGCAGAAAAATTGATTAATTCAATTTGTAGGGTTGGTGAAAAATATGGAATATCCTGTGAACTGCCAGAAGACTGAACAAACCAATCTTATAAGAAATATAACCAGAATGTTCCCACAAG
>NW_022111370.1:4772103-4775004 GCF_000313985.2 Echinops telfairi | reverse complement strand
GTTAGAGCCAACTCAACCACAACTACCAGCACTAACAAAAAATACCTAATTGTTTACCCAGGAAATTTTCATTGAAGTAAATGGAAAGAGAATGCATGAAGCCATAATATTGGGAGGGTGGGTGTCATGAATATCAGTTTCCTAGGATTACAGAGGGAGAGGAGGTGTCGTTGAAGACAGAACCAGATGTTAAAACAAAAAAGGAAAAATGAGAGTCTATCTGGGAGATTATCAAATACATTGATGATTGCCAGCTCAACAGAAACGGTCTTGCAACCCCAAAACGAAACCTGGGACTCTCAATACTTGCACCCAGGTTTCTCTACATTATCTTTCCTGCTTTTTCAGACTCTTCTCCTCCAAGTTTTAGAACTGCTGAGGCCGGTGTCTCACTAATCATCATCTAGAACCGCCCAGGTAAGAAATGCTGGAGGAAGCAATTGCTCATACTCAGCGTGTACTTCTACTCTACTGGCCAGAAAACGTGTGCTCACTCCTTCCTCAGACTGAATTGTAAATCCCCAAAGCCATGCCCAGGAAAAAAGTTGAAAATCTCTGATGCAAACACCGGATCTTCACTTGCTTCATGACTTTGGGCAGGTTGGTTAATCTCAGAACCCTCAGTATCTTTGTACCTCAGGCAGATTTTGCTTGGGCCATTAGTGTTGGTTTGTTTGTCACCAGTGTCTTGGTGGCACAGTAGTTAAGGGTCCAGCTGCTACTGAAATGTCAAAGATTCAATCCCATCAGCCTCTCTGCAGGAGAAAGATGTGACAGTATGCTTCTGTAAAGATTACAGTCTTGGAAATGCTATAGAGTATTTCTACTCTGCCTTGCAGTGTTGATATGAGTCACAATCAATCAAACTGCAATGGGTGTTCATCACCCACACTCTGCTAGGTGGAACCTAAACTACAGCATATGCCAGGCACAAAGTAGGTGCTTAACAAGTGCTTGTTGATGGAATTGAACTGAACTAAAACTACAACATGATGAGAATATTAACTACCTCCCAGTGTTTCTGCAAGGATCAAATTAGCTCATCCAAGTAAAAACATTTTGAAAACTATAATGTGCAATGGAGTTATAAGGTATTATTAAGTTAAAAACAATGTGCAATTATAACCACATAAGTGAGTCAAAACACAATGCTATTTATTCTGTGGATTCTTCATGATGAGAAACTCTTGCATTTCTCTCTGGCCTTTTGATTATGTAAATTCAGTAGCCATCAAAAAGAAACAAGGTTCTTTCAAAACAAGGTCTTAACTAATCAAAGTGTTCACAAAAGAAATTCTGAAATGCAGTCCTCTCTCCCTCTTTTGATCAGACTCTAATTGTGCCTTCAAAATTCTGTTCCTTCTTTTTGTAAAAATCACACATCTTTGAACTCTCACCAGCCTAAACCAGAGTAGAAAATATTAAATATGGCAGAAGGCAAGTAGTTGGGATTCAGTTTTGGTGTTTCCTACCCAATAGGCTTTTTTTTTGTTTTGTTTTGGTATGTGTCTAAGCTTTTGGTTTCCTTTACCGTGGGTTGTGCTCATCCACCCTGGTTGAGGAGTGCCTGGGTGGTGCAAATTGTTACCATGCACTCAGCTTAAGTCCACCCAGTGGGCACCTCAGAAGAAATGCCAGTGATATACTTCCTAAATCTCAGCCAGTGGAGACTCTATGACACATAGTTCTACTCTGACACAAGAAGAGTAGCCATGCATCAGAATTGACTCAGCAACTACTGGCTTACATTGTTTGCTGGTTCTCTCATTTCCAGATTCGCCTGTTCAAACAGTCACCTGTCTGTGGCTTACCTGTCCCCAGAACCTCTGACTGGTCCTGCTGGCCTATCCTCTACCCAAATAGCCTACATATTATCTGCTGAATCTGGAATGTGTGATCTAGTCTCTAGACACTTGACTTCCAAGGATTGGGTATTTGATTATGAATGGAAATTGGATCCTCAAGCAAAGCAGAAGAATGAAACCTATGTATAGGCTTCCCAGAAGGAGCTTTCCTTAGCGGTATGATTTGGTTTGGTTTGGTTAGGTTTGGTATGGTTTGGTTTTGGGTGAAATCAGAACAAAAAAAGTCTGATATTAACTTTTTCAGGTCAAGAAATTCAACAGAGATTATCAGTCATTAAAAGACAGCTAGCTCATGCAGAGAAACTCACAACTAATGTGTAAGCTAGTATACCAAACCCAAATCAACTGCCATCGAATCAGTTCAGAATCATAGTGACCTTAGAATAGCAAGAACCAGGCCCTGTGCTTTGTAGGCATGAACTACTTCCATCCTCTGCATGGTCTTAGATTGGTAGAGTGTTTTATAGTTTATGAGTAGTTCTCCCACAGAGATAATATTCACCTTTCCTGCTAGTCCAACATCCAATTGACTAATAATTACTGAGACAAATGGTTCCCTGGAGGCCACACACCCCCCATTTATTCTTACAGGTGCCATGTTGGCACACAGAAAAAACTCATCACACCATACAAGGTAGTAGGTTACATTTAACTCTTCAATGGGTACAGCCTTTACGGATTCAGAAATTATGTAATTTGAATGCTGACTCCAAAATTCATGCTATCTGCCACTATGTTATATGTCTTCATTTTTGACAAGAATGTAATTATTAGTCAATTGGATGTTGGACTAGCAGGGAAGGTGAATATTATCTCTGTGGGAAAACTACTCATAAACTATAAAACACTCTACCAATCGAAGACATTTGATTTATTACTTACCCAACTGTCTCAAGATAATGAGGCTCAACCAGAAGCTATGTTTCCTCTCCATGTGTTAATGTCACTGGGAGAGTCTTCTTTTGGAGCAGGATTAATCAAACTTTTTGTGGCCTCATTAAACTAAACCAACCTTGAGTCCTTTTTATTTTCAGGC
>NW_022111370.1:4767725-4771529 GCF_000313985.2 Echinops telfairi | reverse complement strand
TGTGTGTGTGGTGTGTGTGTGTGTGTGATAAAGAGGAGAAAGTCAGGAGTATCCGAGAGTAAGATAGGCTGACTTGAGTTTGATATTGTCTTTAGGTATATTAAAATCTTCTTAAGGAATTCTTTGGGCCCACCATTTAAATGCTCAGCTCTAACCAAAATGCTGGGGGTTCGAAACCATTCAACAGGTCTATGAGAGAAATACATGGCACTTGTAAAGATTACAGCCTAGTAATCTATGAGACAGATCTCGTCTGGCACATTAGAGTCAGTGAGCTGAATCAACAAAACAGCACCCAACAGTAATGCCTTCTTTAATGATTTAGAAAAATCTTGAGTCCTGCATTTCCCATTCTTGCTTCCAACTCACCCTTTAAGTTGGTAAACAAGCAGATATTACATTAAAGTGAGTAAAAAAGTATTGCTACTAGAGTTTCAGTCCATATGTGCAAAGGTTTAGCCATTCTTAACTTCCAGTTTAATGGAATCAGTGCTGTATCTCCAGGTGGGAGTATTCCTTCTTTTGCAGCTAAGACCTCCAGACATGAAAAGCAGAGGGTTTCAGGGACAGATGAGAGGGTCATTAGGAGTAATATTGAATGGTACCACTCCCGTTTCCACTCCTTGGTTCCTGGACTTGTGAACACTGGCTATTACAGAAACAGCGCCACATATTTGCATGCTGGTTTGGAGCATATATGGCCTTCTGGAGAACTTTGCCCACTTTGTAAGGTTTTGCCACTAAGCTGGTGCCATAAATGTGTCTTCAGAAGTCCATCCCATTGATCTATCAAGCCAGCAGCTTCAGGATAACGGAGATCATGGTAAGACCAGTGAATTCAGGGAGAGTGGGAAGATGGTTTCCACGTAGATATACCCACCTGGAGCTCCTGCTGCCAGACCAGAAAATTAAGAAGTAAGGTGAATGAGACTGGAAGGCTAAGTCCTAAAATTAGAATCAGGATTCTAGAGTCTGGCCCAGATCCCCACTTTTTAAATATTCACTCACAAAGCAAACAAGAATGCACTGAAATGCTCTAGGTTCATTGTGCTGGACTCGCAGACTCCGGACCAGCCTCTGCCAAAGCCTTAGTCCTGCAGTGAGCAGTGATTACCCCAGGCTGCTATCTAAATGTGGTCATAATCCCAGTCTGGAAGAGAAGTTCTGAAAGCTAGTCACAAGACCCCACACCAGAGCTCCCTGCACTGTTAGCTACCTTGCAATTGTAGCCTAGAGGTTGGAGTTGGCATAGGTAGCCATAGATTTGAAACAATTAAAAAGATGTTAGGAAATTTACCTGAGACGGATCACAGTGTGGCAGAGCATAAGCGGGTAGCCATAGCCCCGGGGGCAAATTCAATTCCAGTTGGCTGAAAAGAAAACAACCTCTCTGATAAGGTAGATCTCCTCCCCTGGGGGGTCAGCGTGACAGCCCTAAAACCAGGGTACCCCACAAGCACAATATAAAAAAGAGAAAAAATATTTTCTTGGTAAAAACTGAAAATCCCAGACTCATTGTTTAACTCCAAGACAAACCTGCAGAACAGGTCTTTTAACATAACATTAACATAATAAGGGAGCCAGAGCTAAGGAATGCCAGAAGTTAGCTACAGAGCCTGGAAGCTTTCAACTTAACAAAGAGCCTCTGGAGCAAGTATCAGTCTTAGAATAATTTCACTGAGCACAAAAGCAGAGCCCATAGCAAGGTGGCCAATTTAAGCAGTTGGCCGGTGGGGGGGTGGAGGGGGGGTGGTGGCGAGAAAACATCTCTGAGTTATTGGTACATCAGTGGTCTTGGTACAAGCTAGGGCAATTCCGCAAGCCCAATGGTGGGAGCTACTGTCCACCCTCAGTGGTTCTACATGCGGCTGGGAAGGTCCTGTCTGTCCTTCACGTGGCTGGAAGAATCCCCTGCTGTCCTGGGGCCCTACACATGGCTGAGGGAACTCACCACCACCTTCCAACCTGTCTGCTGCAGTGCTGCATACTGCACCAAGGCAGCTATACCCAGAGGTCTCCAGCACTCAACACAGGTACCTGACCTCCACTATGACCTTGCCTAGGAGAGTAATTCCACCCAGCATTTGTGGGACTGTACACCAAGCGGGCACACCAGCCGCTACTTTGAGGCAGGGTTAGAACTCCTCCAACCCAATGGTCAGGTGATCAGGGCTCAGCTACCTCCTCACTTTGTGTTCATTTTCTTCCCTCTTTTTCTCTCTCCCTTCACTCTTTCCCACCGCAATTGGTCTCAGCGGACCCAGTTTGGTTTGTTTTTTGGGGTTTTTTTTCCTTTTTCTTTCTTTTTCCTTCTTTGTCTTCTTCTCTCCCTCTCTTTCCTTTTACATGCCATTGTGGGCTTCCAGACCACTACCTTCTGCCTAGGGCAACTCTGCCCAAACAGCAGGGGGAACTCCAGCCTGCCCTCTCTGGGAGTGCTGCACACCACACAAGGCAGCTACAGCAATCCTCTCCAGTGCTCCATGCTGCTGAGGAAACCTCTGCCTGGCCTGCACAGTGATCTTGCCTACTAGGGCAATTCTGCCCAATACCCGTGGGACCCTGCAACAAAAGGACACATACACCTGCCAGGAGCAGGGTTTACACGAGGCAGTGCTGCACACAGCATGGCATGTGGCTCAGGTATCTCTTTATCTAGTTATTTATATATTTTTCTTCTTTCTTTTCCTCTTTAGCTTTTCCTGCCTTTTTCCTCTTCTTCTATCTCCTCTCTCTTTCCTGCCAGTCTCAGCAGGCTGCTTTTCTTTTTTGTTGTTCTTTTGTGTGTGTGTGGGTGGGGGAGATGTTTGCTTCTGTGTTTTTGTTTTGTCATTTCTTTGCGTGTGTGTGTTAATTTGTTGTTTATTTCTGCTCGTGACTTCGTTTTCTCCTTTCTCTCTTTTTCTTCTCTTGCCCCTCTCTTTCCCTCCAAAAGCCACTACCAGTCTCCAGGTCACTCCCCTCCAGCTAGGGCAGCTCTAACTAACTACCTCATTGGGGGAGCTCCCACCCGCACTTGTTGGCTTTACATGCAGCTCGAGGAATCATGCCCATCCTCCACTGCATCCAAAATGGCTGGGGGAATTTCCCCTTCAAATGGCTGGGGGAACTCGAACCTATACCCCAAGGCCCTACAGGTGACTAGGGAAACTCCTTCCTGCCATTTGTGGTACTCCATGCTGCTTCAGGAACATCTGCCCAAACTCCACAGAGATCTCTCCTACTATGGTAATTCTGCCTGCCATACACAGTACTCGACACCAAGGGGGTATATCCACCTGCCTTCTGTGGCACTCCAGTTACAGAGGGAAACACCACACACTATTCAATGTGCTCCAAGCCCCATGGGACTCACCAATTCGGCTTCCTGGGAGATCAGCTAGTGAAGCACCATCCTCATGGGCCCACAACCACATGACCAGTGTCCCATGAAAGGACTATCCAACTCACATTCCAAATAATGGAATACTGGTTGGCTAGGGTAAGAGTGAAACCACAGAAAGATACTGCTGTATCCTGACTCCTCAGTGCAGCTACCTGCAGGTAGTTCAAAGAAGCACTCATACAAGTACCCCAAGAGAGAGCCCAGTGCTCCTAAACTCTGGAAAATGGCACCAGCCTCCTCTAAAATAATATGTAAACAGCAGACAGCCCTAACAGCCTCAATGAAAAAGCAGGAGAAACATAAGACAGTGCCAGAAGAAGTCATGAACCTAACAACGTGCATAGAAGAAGCATGCATTGAGCTGTCACAGAAATAAATCTTCAGAATAGTGCTTTGAGTCATACAGGATATGAAGGAAT
>NW_022111370.1:4765671-4767133 GCF_000313985.2 Echinops telfairi | reverse complement strand
ATTCCAAAAATTGAAATAAAACAACAAAAACCCAAGAATATCCAGCCAAATTATATTTTAAGACAGGAGAAGTAAGATTCTTCCCAGACAAGGAAAAACTCAAAGAATAAATAAACAGAAATCCAGCCCTACAAAAGATCCTTGCTGACCCAGTATGCTGACCCAGAAGATCTACACTCACTGAGCACAAATAAGAGATTGCCACATAGAACAACTCCACCCAGAGGGAAACAAAGAGAAAGCAGCCTCCAAGATAGCATTAGCTCAATGTTGGAAATAAGGCACAAACACACACAACACACAAACTGATAACATAGGTTGGATATAGGAATACACCCAAGACAAAAGGTACAAGATGACATCACAGAGTCCACAGATGGATGTAATAACTCTGAATATCACTGGACTAAACTCGGGAATTAAAAGGCAGAGACTAACAGACTAGCTTAATAACATAACCCATCACTGTGCTGCTTACAGGAGACACATCTCAAGCTTACAGACAAAAATAGGTTGAGAATTAAAGGCTGGAGAAAAATATACCAAGCAAATGGCAATGCAGAAAAAGAAGGGGTAACAATCTTAATCTCTGACAAAATTGATCTCAAGGTGCAAGCCATAACAAGAGACAAAGAGGGGCATTATATAATACTCAAGGTAACAGTAAACCAAGAACCAGTGAGCATAATAAATATATAAGCACCCAACAAGAGACCAGAAAAATTCGTAAATCAAACACTCCAAAAGATGAAAAAAGAAATCACTGGCTCAATAATTATAGTAGGTGACTTTAATACACAACTCTCTGAAAAAGACAGATCACAGGGAAAGTAACTTAAAAAGGAAGCTACAGATCTAAAGAGCACAATTGGATGACTTGACCTGATAGATATATTCAGAGCTTTCCAGCGAAATGCAAAAAAAGAAAAAAATCTAATTCTTTTCAAGCCCGCATGGCACAGGCTCGAAAATAGACCACATGCTGGAACAAAAGACATACTTCAGTAAATTCAAGCCCATAGAGATTATACGGACTTCTCTCCGTGACCACTATGCCATAAGGTTGGAAATCAAGAAAAGGACGATGAAGAAAACAAAGGTAAACAATTGAAGGATCAATAACCCCCTGTTGCAAAAGGAGTGGGTATTGGCCCATGTCAGAGATGAATTCAGGAAGTCTCTAGAAGCCAATGAGAATAAAAATACAGCAAACAATTACCTTTGGGACACAGAAAAGGCATTTATCAGAGGAAGTTTGCTAGCAAGACATGCACACATGAAAAAGGAAGAGAGACTTATGGTTGATATGCTGGCAAAAAACTTACACCAATTAGAGCAGAGTCAACAGGTCAATCCTACTAAAAGAAAAAGAAATAATAGAAATCAGGGCTGAGATACAGGAGAGGAAAAACAATAAAATTATGGAAAAAATTAATACAGCTAAAAGTTGGTTCTTTGAAAG
>NW_022111370.1:4756217-4765571 GCF_000313985.2 Echinops telfairi | reverse complement strand
AAATGTTTTGAGAATGATGATGGCAACAAATGTACAAATGTGCTTGACACAATGGATGGATGGATTGTGATAAGAGTTGTATGAGCCCCCAATAAAGTGATTAAAAAAAAAAAAGAGTGATCAATCCTCAGAGAGGAACCTCCTGCTTAGTAACATAGGTCAGTGAAAAAGAGGAAGTCCACTGCGATGAACTGATGCAGTGACAGCAACAATGGCCTCACACATCGCAACAATGGTTAGGACTTGTCGGTGTTTTTCTTCTACTGTGCACAGATGGGGTTGCTGGGAGTGGGAGCCAACCTGACAGCCCCTAACAGAACAATGTTTAGCTCCTAATCCTGGAGGCAGCTACATGGTTCTGGCTTGGGCCTCCCCGAGGGGTCTCTGTTGACCTTGCTCCTGGACTGGCCATCAACTGGAAATTGGCTTGGTGCTGATTGACTTAGGATGGCAACCCTTTTAGGTCAGCCAGTTGATCATATGATGGGGGAAACTGGGTCAGATTCTTTCATCATCCATTGATTTGTTTTCCTTGTCTCATATGCCAATCTCAGGCTTCTAAGAGCAGCAAGAGAAGAGGGACACAATGTCCAACTGCTTTCTAGCCTCTGCTGATACCAAGTTCAGTGTCAATTTATTGATTCCAGACAGGAGAGGGGAGGGAGTGCTAGGACCAATTGTAATTATGTATATATAACTCTTCTTAAAAGAGATTTAACTATTGAAGTGTATGATATGTGAATTTTATATCTAGAAACTATGGGGGCGGAATAAAGTTAGACCGATGGTTATCATGAATGAGGAAGGGCTTTCTAGGCTGTAATTTTCTTCTTCTTATTGTTTTGTTGTTGTTTTAGAAACCTGTACATTAGTGTTTAATTTAGCATTTTTCACAGAGTCAAAAGGTGAAATTGATCTAATGTCTGTGACACATGACTGGGTAAACACAACGTGGTACACACATACAATGGCATGTTATTCAGCCATAAAGAGAAATCCACCACTTTTTTGTCAGTTTGTCAAACTGTGTTGGCTTGTGCATTGCTGTGAAGCTGAAAGCTGGTATTTCATATACCTGTGGTGTTGAATTATGTGTTGTTGTTGTTGTTAGTTGTTGTCCAATGAGTTCTGCCTCCATGACCCTATGTACTACAGAACGAAACGTTGCCCGGTCCTGCACCACCCTCATGATTGTGATGCTCAAATCCACTGTCGCAGCCATTGTGTCAACTCATCTTATTGAGCTCTTTTTCTTTTTTGTTACCCCTCTGTTCTACCAAGTGTAATGTCCTTTTCCAGGTACTGGTCTTTCCTGATAAAATGTTCAAAGTGCGTGAGATGAAGCCTCACCATTCTTTTTTTCTTTTTTTAATCATTTTATTAGGGGCTCATACAACTCTTATCACAATCCATACCACATCAATTGTGTAAAGCACATTTGTACATTCATTGCCCTCATCATTCTCAAAACATTTCCTCTCCACTTAAGCCCCTGGCATTAGGTTCTCATTTTTCCCCTCCCTCCCCGCTCCCCCTTCCCTCATGAGCCCTTGATAATTTATAAATTGTTATTTTGTCATATCTTGCCCTGTCCGACCTCTCCTTTTACCCACTTTTCGGTTGTCTGTCCCCCAGGGAGCAGGTCACATATAGTTCCTTGTAATTGGTTCCCTCTTTCCTACCCACTCTCCCTCTACCCTCCCAGTATCACCACTCACACCACTGGTCCTGAAGGGATCATCGCCCTGGATTCCCTGGATTTCCAGTTCCTATCTGTACCAGTGCACATCCTCTGGTCTAGCCAGACTTGCAAGGTAGAATTTGTGTCATGATAGTGGGAGTGGGGAGGAAACATTTAGGAACTAGAGGAAAGTTGTATTTTTATTGGGCCTCCACTCAAGTACTCCCTCAATGCAAGAATACTTTCTTCTATTAAATTGGCATTCTATGATGCTCACCTTCCTGACACAACCGCTGAAGACAAAGCGGGTGAATAAGCAAATGTGGTGAAGAAAGCTGATGGTGCCCGGCTATAGCTTGAAGGTAAACAAGCGGCCATCTAGCTCAGAAGCAACAAAGCCCACATGGAACAACATATCAGCCAGTGTGATCACGAGGTGTCGAACGGATCACTGAAGACAAATGGTTACATAAGCAAATGTGGTGAAGAAAGCTGATGGTGCCCGGCTATCAAAAAGTATAGCGTCTGGGGTCTTAAAGGCTTGAAGGTAATCAAGCGGTCATCAAGCTCAGAAGCAACAAAGCCCACATGGAAGAAGCACACAAGCCTATGCAACCACGAGGTGTCGAAGGGATCAGGTATAAGGCATCATCAGAACAAAAAATCTTACCATAGTAAATGATGGGGGAAGTGCAGAATGGAGACCCAAAGCCCATTAGTAGGCCACTGGAGATCCCCTTGCAGAGGGGTCTCGGGGAGGAGATGAGCCAGTCAGGGTGTGATGTAACAACGAAGCCTCGCCATTCTTATCTGTAAGAAGCGTTCTGGCTGTACTTCTTTTTTTAAAAAAAAGAAAAACAGTTTTATTGGCACTTTATCCACATATCATACAATTCAATAGTTCAATCATATCAAGAAGAGTTGTACAATCATTACCACACTCAATTAGAACATTTTCTTTGTAATCATTTTTATTAGTGTAATTATTAATATTTTAAATTGTGGCAAAAAATACAAGAAGAAATTCTGCAATTCAGCAACATGAATAATCAGTGCCACTGATTATGCTCTTTGTATTGTACAAACATTATTGATATTCTTTTCCAAATTATTCCACTACCATTGACATAAACTCAATGTCCCCTAAGCAAAAACTCTTCCTTCTTCATCATGGTAACCATTGGTATAATTTGAGTCCCCCCCGCCATAGTTTCTAGATATAAAATTCACATATCATACAATTCGATAGTTAAATCTCTTTTAAGAAGAGTTATATATACATAATTACAATTGGTCCTAGTGCTCCCTGCGTTCATTATTTACTCCCCAATTCCCCTCACCCTCCTCACATCCTGTCTCCAATAAACCATTGCATCAGTTATTGTCTCGATGTATCCATTCCTTCCATGCTTCAGAAACTGGAAAATCTAACAGAAACAATAAAACACAAAATAGAAAATGATAATTATATAAAGATAAAAATTAAAATAGCAAGTAAGAAAGGAAAAACCACTATCAATATTTAAAAAGCCAGAGAAGAAATTTCTGTTGTGGAACAAGAGAGAAAGAAATATTTGGGCCTAGAGCAAATTCAGGTTCGGTCAAGAGGGAGGTCAACGGATCACGTACCATATTATACTATAGTTCGATCCACCATAATAATGTTTACAATAATTTCTGTCTGATAATAAAGCTGTTTGAGTCCCTCTACTGTGGCCAGAGGGGATCTGTCAGAGGATTAATCTGGCTAGAAGCTCTGAAGATGGATTTGGGGTTCCCATTGTCTTCCATAACCTTTTACAAATTAGGTGTTCATAATTTAAGCTCTGATATTTTTCCCTTCATCATATTTAGATTTTGTTATTGTCATCTTTGGATCACAGATGCTGGTGTGCTTCTTCGATGTGGACTTAGTTGACACCTCACTGAGATGGCTGCTTATTTGAATACATGTCTTTAAGACCCCAAACACTTTTCCAGTTGATAGCTGAGCACCATCTACTTTCTTCACCACACTGTGCTGCAGCACTCTGATCTTCAGGGATCTCTTCGTGAGGGTGAGTATCGAGCAGGTCTAGGCTGTAATCTGTATGAGATTTGATTGTCATGTCTTTCTCTTGAGGAGCTACTGGGTGGGTTTGAACCTCCAACATTTTAGTAGAAGCTGAACATTTAACTGTTGCTTTACAGGGCTCCTTTCTGACATAATTCTCTTCAACATTTCATTGGCAAAGCCATGTGGTTGAACTCTGATGTCAGAGGTCTAGGCTACTCAAAATGGCATGGCTAGAGTTATGTGTACAGAAGGGAAGGATTGTGGTCATTTTTTAAATCCTCTGTCTTTCAATGCAGGCTCCTCATGATCTACCTCTTCCCAAATGTGGCCTGTCTCCCAAATGCCTGCACAAGACTAATTAATTTTATTTTCCTGCTTTCATATGAATTTACTGAAGAAGGTCATCTCCACATTGGTATATATGCAAAGCTTTGGGCATGGTGTCTTTGTTTTTGATTGACTTATTGGTTAGCAAATCTTCACTCTTCAATTTCTCTTTCTTATAGTAGAGTAGCTGTTCTCAACCATATTGATCTTAGGATATGTTTACTCTCTTAAAATTATTGCTTAGCCCAATTAATTTCTTCTTAGGTAGGTTATATTTACCAATATTTAAATTGAATATCAATTAAAGCTGAGAAATTAACAGAATCCAGGAATGACAAAAATGATTATGTTGCATGTTAACAAAAGTAAATGTTTTTGCCCCACTTCATTCTTCTTGGTTTCTTTTTATTTTTTTTAAACAGCTTGATTGGCATATAATTCACATATCATACAAGTCAATTGTTCATTCACATCAAACAGGTTTAGAACATTTTCTCCATTCTTGTACTCTTTGTTATTAGCTCCCCATTTCCCACCAACCTCCCCTACCAGACCCCCAAGGAGCCATTAATCCAGTTACTGCCTCAAAAGGCTCTCCCCTTTGACCCATTTAAATTTGTTTCTGTTTTTAATATCTTCTTTTTTCCCTCTGACTGAGGTTTTCTTATGTTATGCTGAGTATTGTTAGTTTTTGTGTTTGTTTGCATCCTGTCTGTGTTTTACATGATTTTCTGTATATTAAATCCAGAATGGGTAGATCTTTTAAAAAAATGCCTTCTCAAGCTGGAAAAAAGTAAATATTTTCATGAAAAATAATTCTATTTTCCAAAGCAAGAAAAGAAAATAGAAAATAATGATGAGAAGAATGTTTTGCATTTTTAAAATTTCTTCAGTGTCTGGTTTAATAGAAGACAGCTGGCCCCAATCTGTTGGGATATATTATTTTCAGTTGAAGTTTATGAAGAAATATGGTCTCACACAGATAAGTAGTCAGAAAAGGAGAAATAGTCAAGATTCTTTGATAATACCCCAAGACTTCATTGTACTCATGGCAATATGAAAGAGCCATTCACAATAGCATTATTATTATGATAGTTTTGATCTCAGGGTCCACTTTAGGAACTCCTGAAGTTGATGACACCTCTTTACTGTCCTGTTTTGCTTTGGTCAATGGGATGTGATTGAACAGAGGCTTCAATCTGCCCACTTGATTTGATGTGAACTTGGCTTGAACTCCTCTGGTCTGCCATGTGAATAGTATGCCTAGGGCCCCTGAGGTCTCAAGGAGCATATGGAAATATGGTTGCTGTCAGGTGCCTTCCAGTGAGTCCTGACTCATAGAGAACCTAGAAATGGTATTATGAAATGCTACCTGGTTTTGCACTGTCCTCCAATTGTTCCTATGCCCAAGCCCTTGGTTGCAGCCACTGTATCCATCCCTCTTGTCAAGGGGCTTCCTTTTTTTCACTGCCCCTCAATGTTACCCAGCATGCTGTTCTTCCCCGGGGACTGGTCTCTTATGACAACATGTCCAAAGCACATAAGACCAAGTCTCGCCATCCTCGACTCAAAGGAACATTCTGGCCATATTTCTTCTGAGGTAGCTTTGTTTGTCCATTTGGCAGCCCATTACTTTCAATATCCTTCTCCAGCATCTTAATACAAAAGCAACGATTCTTCTGTGGTCTTCCCTGTTCCATCTCCAACCTTCACATGCATATGAGGCAATTGAAGGTACCATGGCTTGTTTCAGTCCTCAAAGTGACATCTTTGCTTGTCAACCCTTTAAAGAGGTCTCATGCAGCAGATTTATCCACTGCGATGTGTCATTTGCTCTCTTGACTGCTGCTTCCATGAGCATTGATTGTCGATCCAAGCGAGATGAAAATCTTTGACAATTCCCATCTTTTCTCAGTGTAGCATGCCTAGTGGCCTAATTGTGAGCAGTTTGGTCTTCTTTAAATTCACTCCTCAAACGGGAGCCTGAATTCTAGAGTCAAGCTTCGTCGAGTCGTTTGCAATTGACCTAAAGACCTGTGAGCAAGCAAGAGCTCAATAATCCAGGAGTGATCCATTTAGAGACTCCAAGAGAAAAACCTGGTGACCTGTCAAGATCACATCATCAGCATCAGCATCAGCAGCAACAACAACAACATCATTATCATTGACAACAACAAAACCCTTTGGGGAAGATCTTCCCTGTCACATGAGATCACTGAGTCAGAGTCGACTCCATGGTACCTCACAACAATGATGAGGAATATAAAGCAAATAAGATCCCTCTTTGTTTTAAAATGGTCTCTGGTTAGTGCCCACTGTTTGTGCTCTACTGCCCACCAAAAGGATGATGACTGGAACCCACCCGATGGAGCAAAGGAAGAAAGTCTTGGCAATCTTCCTCCACGAGAGCACAGCCGAGAAAACCCTAGAGAGCTCAGGTCGAGTTGCTGACACGCATGGTCACTATGAATCCACGATGACCAGATAGCAATTAAAAACATGGTTTAAAGGTATGTGCATAGTGGGCGATGAACAAATTATCATCCCGCCCTGTCAAGGGCTCTGCTGTACGGTTCTCTACAAAAGGTAGGTGTCTATGTTGTTGTTAGGTGCTGAAAAGTTGATGCCAACCCCCGAATGACAGAGTAGAACCACGGGGAGCAGTTTTAAAGCGGCTGCATGGGTTCAAACCACCAACCTTGGGGTTAACAGTGGAGTGTTTAAGTGTGTGCCAGTAGGATGAGATGTCTGGAAGAAATATGCAGTGAGTGTCAGGCCTAGTACCCAGATTTTCAGAGGTCACACTGCTGAAATGTCCTGGGCTTTGTGGTCACTGAATGCTTATGCCAAGGAGTGTGTAGGAACGGAGTTGAACAAGGACACTACCTTGCCACGACTCTTTCCCTTAGGGCTTTTCTGGAGGTCAGTGGTCATTTCTGTGATGACACCACTCTTTCCAGTTTGAGTTCTCCACACACCTTCTTCCCGCTTCTAGACCAGAGGTTGGCCAACTTTGGAGTTGCAAGAGCCAATCCTATCCCTCACAACAATTCAAAATTCATCTGAGAGCCCTAAATACATGTTTTAAAAACAAGTGATAGCACTGTGATCTGAATAATATCCTTAAAAGCTTTTCAGTTTTATTTCAAAGCCTCATGTACGTACTGAAAGAGCCTCATATGGCTTGAGAGCCACAGTTGGACAACCAACATTCTAGAAAACTCTTCACTCCCTCTTCACTAGGCAAGGATGCTGGGCGCTTTCGGCAGGGAGGCCTTCTCTACATCGGGACGAGGTGAGAGTACCCTGGAGATGCCTTCGTCGCACTTGGTTGCTCTCTTGTGAAGCAGCTCTTGTGCTTGAATAAGTAGTTAAGCAACTGTTTTCTCTGCTGGGCTTCCAGTCCAAGAGATGGACTCTCTGGTTTCCCATCTTCTCTCCAACAGACAGGACTTGGCAAATCCTCAGTGATCTGAAAGGGAATAAAAGTATTTCACAGTCTAGTAATGTGTGTGAGAAAGTAGGCACGGGAGGGGGCAGGGTAGAGAATGAACAGGGAGCAGATGTTGATTCACTTATTTCCTAGGCCCTCGAACAAACAAATTGCTACCTAAGTTGAACCCTTGAAAAGAAGAAGGAGAAAGTGGGGGGAGGATGGGAATGAGACAATAAGATCCAATTTGGGTCTCCAAGGAGCTCCGCAGTGCTCTGCTTTGCAGAGAACTCCCCAACAGCTAGAACATTCCATTCATAAGCAGCTTGTCCCACTCAGAGCTCATGACGCAGGCAGGGTTCAAAGAGAAACCTTTCCTGGAATCAGTGGGTACGGGTAGGAGGGGCGGGGGATGTGTGTGGCCCAGGGCTCTCTTCTAACTCACAGAGAGACAGACACACAGCTCCCAGCAGGACAGCTTTGCCTTGGAATGAAGCTTTCCCTAAGTGGCTTGGTGCCTGGGGGTGGGGTAGGGTGGGGGTGTTGCTGAAGGTACTCTTGCTGTCCCCCTCTCGCTGGAGGTGTGAGGCTGTGGTTCACCAGGCACTGCCTGCCCCCACACCTTATCCCCCTTGTTATTGATGTCAGGCTGCTGCTGGCAGTCTGTCAAAATCATCCCATTCGTCGCATGGCTTTTTGGAATCAAGCAATGAAAAATGAAACCTTCTCTTTAAACTAAACAACCGCTTGGCCCGTTTAAGAATAAGAGAAATGTTCGTTTGAGCCTTGCACTCTTTTAAGGAAATATCTGCATGGCATGAAATGGGCACCGCGCTGCTGCAGTCGAGTGGACTCTGCCTCATAGCCATCCAACAGGCCAGGGCAGAGTAGACCTGGCCCCTGCTAGCTTTTGGCAATTGTACATCTTCATGGTGGCAGCCAGTCGCATCTTTCAAAAGCAGCTGGTGCATTTGTACCTCTGACCTTTCAGTTAGCTGTAGTCCAATGTTTCCAGAACAGGGCTCCTGGGGAATGGATAGCAGTCACTCTAAATCACCCAGGAAAACATCAAGGGGCCAAGCATCTGAAGTGCAGGATAGTGGAACACTGTGAGCAGAGAGAAGGAGGGTGGGGGTCCAGTGTGGATAACGCATACAACCATGGCCTGGCCAATGACTGGGACAGGTAACAACAACCGTCGACTGGGTTTCTGTTTAGTTGTGTTTTTTTTTTTACCAACAAGAAACCAAAACAAAGTTTCATCTCCTGGGAATCAGACTTGGTTTTACAACAGATTGATCAACGCATGTACTGATCTGAAGATTGTTGAGGTTGCTCAGTGTGAAGGGAAGTATTTTGTTCACCCAGGCTAATCTTCATATCCTCTGCTAGCTTCTAGTCCTTGCAGCTACCTGGTCACATGGGCTCAGATTATCAGGCGAACAATGGAAGGCCTTTGCTTGACACCAACTCTCCAGCCTGCTTGGACGAGCACAGATTTCACTGATAGAACAGGGATGGCCAACGACAGCCCATTTTTGCATAGTGGGAAAACTAAGAAGGCCACTTACATTCTTAAATTATTGAGAAACAAATCAGGAGAACACCGTTTCTGGATCCCTGAAAAATAGATACAATTCATAGTCCAGGGCTTTAATGGGAAGAGGCCCTGGTGGCACAGCAGGTAAAGCATTTGGGATCAGTTGACAGGAAGATTGGAGGTTCTAACCCCTCAGAGTGTCCAGAGGAAAAAGACGAGACTAACTGCTCCTGTAAAGATTTGGAGGTTCGGAAACCTCATGGCAAAATTCTACTCTGTCTTACAGGTGGCTGCAAACTGGCATCCGCTCGATGGCA
>NW_022111370.1:4744002-4756117 GCF_000313985.2 Echinops telfairi | reverse complement strand
GGGGGGGGGGAGGGGCTGAAAGTTTGGAAATCCATCCAGAAAGGCCTTGGAATGACAGTCTGACAGCTGACTTCTGAATAATCAGCCACTGAAAGTCCAGTTGAGCAATGCAGTTCTATTCTGGAACACACAGGGTCGCCATGAGTCGGAGTCTACTCCAGGCAGCTGGATGGTTGGTTTTCAATTTCATTTAATTTTAATATTTAAAAAAAATTTTTATGCTTGGCTTTGATAACACTTTAGTGGGGCTCTAAAACCCAAATCAAACAAACTCAGAGCCATCGAGTCCATCCCCACTCATAGTGACCTATGTAGGGGTTCAAGACTGTACATCTTTATGGGAACAAACAGCCTCATCTTTCTCCTGCAGAGTAGGCGGTGGGTTTGAACCACTCACCTTTCAGTTAGCCACCCAATGCCTAACCCGTAGCACAGCCAGGCTCCTTTTGGCTAGCAGCTACACCTATTTGGACATATATTGTTTATGGCTACTTTTCTGCTCAGTAGTAGACTAATTTTGGCAAAGACATAGCGCCAAGAAAGCCAAAAGCATTTACCAGATCCTTAAAAGAAAAATATGAAAGTAGTGAGTCCCATTACTGGGGCATCTGGACTTTTTAACTGACCCCGTTACAATTTGCCAGAGGCTTGTCCAAGAACCTGTCTTACCCGTCTAGTAATCTGAACTTGCAGTCGCTCTCTGAGAGCTGATGTGTGGCCACTGATCTCTCTGCTTGTCCTTAAGCCATCCTTCTCTCGCCGTACTTTGATGGGGGTCTATGTGATCATCCAAGGAGCCCTGTGGCCTAGTGGTTATATGTTGGGCTGTTAACTGAAAGATCCAGCAGTTCAAAACCACCAGCCACTCTGTAGCTGAAAGGAAGGAGTAGGCTGCCTACTCCTGTAAAGAGTAACAGTCTTGGAATCCCAGAGCATCAGTTCTCTCCTGTTCTATAGAGGCAGTATGAGTCAGAATCCATTTGATGGCAGTGAGCTTTTGAGACAGGGTAATCTGAGTCCCTGGATGTTGCAACGTGTCAATGCTCAGTCACAATGCAAACCCAACCCGGGGCTCCATGGGGAACAGCCTGGCTATCTGCTTCTGTAAAGATGGCAAAGTTAGAAACCCTCTGGGAACAGTTCTGCTCTGTCACTTAGGGCTGCTACTATGAGTTTTGAATTGACTAAACACCTGACAACAACCATGAGTTAGTTAGTTTATTGTGCCAACCTGGTCGATAAACACATGTGGGCTTAATTGAAGGGTGGAGGAATAAATGGCTCAGTGAGCCTTGCCTTTCGAGTTCTCGGGTCTCTTGCTTTGTGATGGTCAGACCAGGGTGCAGCTGCCTTAGCAGTTCCCTGCTTCAGCTTGCAAGGTTGTCTTCCTGCCAGACACCCCCAAGGAGAAGCCACATGGACCTACCCCGATGCAGCCCTGGGTGCTGGAGCAGCCGTGTGGAGACCCCTGCCAGCGCTGAGATGCTTACACGTTCACTAACTTGGCTTTCCTCCTGCAGTTGGCATCGTTGTGTCTGTTTTGTGCAATGGAGGAGGACTTTGTGGGTTGGTGTTGGACACATGGGTTAATGTTGGATTTGTGGGGGTAGCCCTGGTTTGGAATGTTTTCTTGATGCGCACTTAACCTTTATATAAAATTCTCTCTTATACATGAGTTGTTGTGGATCTGTTTCTCTAAAGTACTCAGACTAACACAAACCATCACTATTTTTAGAGGGAGCTGGGTGAGAAAACAGGATGAAATGAACCTCCTCTGTTGCCTGAGTTGCCAGAGAAGAGAAAGGAGGGGTGGGAATTGAGCAGAACCCCCAAGAGATGATCCTCACCAGTGCCAGGCAGGAGCAACCCCCAGTCCACGCAACGTGTCTACCGGGCTGTGTCATTCTATGGCTCTGTTGGCAGTGCTTACAGCCACATGCTCTCTGAGTGCTAGTGATTTCCTGGGGAAGAAGATCAAAAGCAAGTGTTCTCCTCAGTATCATGTGTTTTCTGGAGGAAGTAAACAGATTAGCCAAATTGGACAGGCAAGATTAGGGGATAGGGGAGGCTCCCTGGAACTGGCTTCCCTGAAGTGAGATCTCTTGAAATCATCCCTCCTGGGAAAGACCATCATTAGTTAGGTTAGAGACTTGCCTTGTATCCAGATCCAGTGTCATGTTGGTCTCCAGCTCAGCTTGGTGCCTTGGGACCTTGATCTGTCTGCTGTGCTCTGGGTGGTTGGTGGATATCAGTGCGTCTCCTTGCCTATACTCTGGCCAGCTCCGTTCCTTGAGCTGCTGAAACGCATTGTCATTTTGTGCTTCTGGATACTGCTCTCTGGCAGGACCATGCTTTCTGTGATGATGCGAACACGTGCAGTCTATGCTGTGAATTGCAGAAGCCACTGGCCTCCTGTTTTGAGCACTTCAGGTGTGGCTAGGGTGACCAAGGAAAGGGATTTCTCATGCTATTCAATGTTTACAAGTTAAATGTAAATTGTTATTGTTGCCAGGTACTATCAAGTCAGCTCCAAATCATTGCAACCCTTTGTACTACAGAATGAAATTCAGCTGGGCCTGTGCCATCCTCACACTTGTTCTTACATTTGAGCCCATTGTTGCGGCAAGGTGTCCATCCATCTAAAGCATAAAGAGCCATGTGAAATGAGCGGCACCCGTTTCAGGCCGTGCAGTTTAAAATCGGGCCCTACTGAAGTGTGCACCAATGCCATCGTCTTCCCCTGGGATTAGAAATTGACCGTATGTTGTCAATTCAAACCTAACTAGTGCATTTGAGAAAGAAAGGCCTGGCAAACTGCATCCACGAAAACCACCGCCTAGAAACCCTACAGAGTACCTCTGTTCTCCCACACACGTGATCGCCATGAGTCAGAAGCCACGCCACAGCACTGAGCGGGCTTTATTTGGCCTGGATCTCACCGCAGATCTACTGAACCCAGATCTATCCCCGGGTGTTCAATGTACACATCGCAGTCTGAGAAGCACTGCTTGAAATGAAGAGGTCTCAGAAAAAGAAAACAGACACACACAACCAAAATGCTTGTGTCAATCTGGGTGGGCTAAGTGACGATTAGGTAACAAGTCCTAAAACCTAGTTGCTTAAGATGTTGTGATTGGGTGCCACTGAGTTAACGCTCAACTGTAATGTCCCCACGCAAAACTGCTCAGAGGATTTTCTAAGTGGTGGTATTTATGGGAGCATATTGCCAAGTCTTTCTCCGGAGGAGCAGCTGGGTGGGGTTGAACTGCCATGCTTCATGGCTTACCAGTGCTGCTTTTCTCCCTCATGCTACCTGACATGAGCCAGAGAGGCCTCTGCTTGTCCTCATCTTCCCTTTAGCTCCCAGGCTAGTGGACCACTACACTCAGGACCATTTTTGTTTCTCGTGGTAGAAGGAAGGTATCCTGGTAGTGTCATGGTTACACACTGGGCTGACAACCACAAGGTCAGCAGTTTGAAACCACCAGCTGCTCAAGAGGGACAGACAGAAGCCACAGGGGCGATGCTGCCCTGCCCTACAGGGTCGCTATGAGTTGGAACTGACTGGAAGGCAGTGTGTTGAGTTTTTGAGTGGTAGAAGGGATAACAAGTCACAGGACCACATGTATCTCTACTGGGACAAGGACGTGTAATCCTACCATGTGCACAAAAGGGGGAGAAAGAGAATGCTCAGTCAATAAGACTAACGACTGCCACATACAACAAAGATGATTAGAACTTTTCATTTTTATTATTTTTTTTAAGTGATTAGTTGAGCTCATCATTTCAAGCCTGGGCTTGCAATAAATAGCCTTCTAATTGGTCTCTCGGCCCTCTTCCTTCCTTCACTTCACAACCATGTTAATCCTCTGAAGACAGCGCTCAGGGGGATGTCATTTCTCTGTTCAGAACCCTTCCATGACACCTCATTGCCTCCCAAATTAAGTCAACTCCCTTTAGCATGATGTAGTGGAAAAAATGTTACTGAAGTGTGTGCATGACCTTGGGCAGGGTTGCTCAAGTTCTCTGAATTTCAGTTTCCCCATCACTTAACTTTGAGATAAAAATATTTCTTTCATCGGCTGCCCTGAATCTTAAATGATATACCCATCCAGTGCCCTGTGTCTCCGACATCGCCTAAATGACAGCAGCCTTGTTATCGGGTGCTCCATAAACAGACTGCACCTCCAGAGCATCTTACTTCATGAAAGCATATTGCAGTGATGGGTTTACATGTCTTTCTCTCCTAATAGACTTGACTTCCTTAAGGGCAGGCGCTGTGTCTTTGACTTTATCACGTTGAATCCAGCACAAGGTTCTGTATGTAGAAGGTCCTTATCAAGTGTTGCTTCCACTGCACGTCTTTAGTCAGCACCGAGAGCGCCTCCTCCTCCGTTCACGAAGCACTGGTGGTTCAGTGGTTGAATTCTTGCCTTTACGAGGGAGACCCAAATCCAATCGCTGGTTAGTGTACCCGTTGTACTGCCATCACCCTTCTGTCACTGGAAGCTGTTTGTTACTATGGCATTGAACAGGTTTTTGTGACGCTTTTGAGACTAAGACAGGCGAGGAAGAATGGATTGGCAATCTACCTCTGAAAATAAGCTCAGGAAAATACTTGGGTCAAAAAGGTTCAATTAAACCCATCACAGAGACAGTGCAAGTTCAGTCAATGCGATGCTCTCTTGTGGACGAAGTTCCATGTGACAGAGACCAAATCAGTCAGCTACCAACAACTACTAAGGTTGTCTCATAGGTGCCCTGTCTTTTAAATAAGCAGGACCCTTTGCTGTTACCTGAAAACCCACAACAGGATTTTCACCTCTATGCCTTTGTTCATGATGCTTTTGTTTTCAATATAAACTTGCCCCTTGCTTTGTCATTTGAGTCTATCAAAAATGGCTCTTCTGTAATCAGTCCCTTTTTTCTAATTCCAACAAATAAAAGCAACAACTCCATTCTTTGACCTTTCTAAGTGTCCAGAGACGGCTTCACACATAGGGTGATGACCTGGGATTCCTCTCGGAGGGTGATGCCCAGAGATTTCCCCGAGGAAGACAAGGACAGGGAAGACCTTCCAGAGTCAGTGTAGACCACCAGGAGTGAAGGAGTCTGGGAAGACAGAATCTAGGCAGGAGAGAGAGGTTGAAGACTGGCCTTGCAGGCCAGGGGACGGAGTTTGAATGTTCCCCTAAGGCAGTGCTTCTCAGCCTATGGGTTGTGACCCCGTTGGATGTTGAACAACTCTTTCACAGGGGTCCGCTCCTCTATCCGTCTCCAGGAGGGTCCTCCCACATGCAGATAAGCCCACATATGAGTACCCGGCGTGAAGACTGTTATCCATGCTACACCATGCTTCAAGACAAATTTTCATTTATTTGTAATTAGAAATAAATATTTCACGATATATAATTACATATTGTTTTTGTGATTCATCAATATGCTTTAATTATGTTCACTTTGTAACAATGAAAATTTATCCTGCCTATCAGATATTTACATGATGATTCATAACAGTAGCAAAATGACAGTTATGAAGTAGCAACGAAAAACGTTTTGTGGTTGGAGGTAACCACCACATGAAGAACTGCATGAAAGGGTTGTGACCTCAGGAAGGTTGCGAACCACTGCCCTAGGGCAATGGAAAGGCCTTTGAGCAGAGAAGTGACATGATTTAATTTGTGACTTGAAAGGCCAGCATAATGAGGATGAGGGTGTAACATGGAAGAGGTGCTTAAGAACTGATCTCCAATTCTTTGTGCTAAGGTGTTTAGCATTCTGTCTGTTTTCTGATCATGGTTTGAGCCCATCCAAGCAGCCAGCATTGCTATTCCAACTTGCTGGAGGTCTTCTTTCTTTCTAGCACCCTGATACTTTATGAAACATAGCGTCCTAGCTCGTGAGATGACGTCTCACCATCCTTGTTTCTAAGGAGCATTCTGGCTGTATTTCTTCCAAGATAGATTTGTTTGTTCTTTTGGCCGTCCATTGTACTCTCAATATTCTTTGGCAGCATCACGACTCAAAGGCACCAGTTCTTATTTGGTCTTTCTTACTCAATGCCCAATTCCAAAATGCCCCAGGAAAAATACCAAAGCCTGAGTGAGGCACATTTTAGTCCTTAAAGTTACCTGCTTGGTTTTCAACACTTTAAAAAGCTCCATCGGGTTCAATCGATGTAATCATCTTTGGGTTAGTGACTGCTGATTTCATGATCACTGAGTGTGGAGCCAAGCAAGACAAAATCTTTGACAGCTTCAAATTTTTCTCCATTTATAATGATGGTACCTACTGGTCAAGTTATGAGTATTTTGGATCTTTTTTTTTTTAAATTGAGTTGTCATGTGTACTGAAGCTGCAATCCTTGATCTTCATCAGCCATTGCTCCAAGACGGTGCTTTCTTCATATGGTCCCGATTCTTAGTTCCATGTCTTTACTGATATCATTTCCATATTCCTATTGCCTGCCTTTCCCTGAACACATTGTCCCTCATTACCACTTAGATCCGGCATTAAAGCAAGTATCACCTCCTGATAGTTGATATTGCCCATTCATTTGTATTCTGGGATGAATTGTGTTCTCTCAAACTGTATTGAAGCCCTGGCCCTTATACCTGTGAATGTAATTCTATTTGGAAGTAGGATTGTACTTTTCTTAATGTTAATGGTCCTACCACAGTTCTATGGGTTCTAAATCTAATCACATCTGAGTTATAAAAGAAGCAGAATAAGCGTGAAGTTACACATATGTGCAGGGCAGATACTGACATATCCCATGGAGATCCAGGGAATAAAATGGATTCCCTGGGACTGTTGACAAGGCAGGGTGCTCCCTCTTTCCTTGGAGTTTGGATTTTTCACCTATAAAATAAATTTCTGTTCTTCAAAGCCACTAATTTGTAGACTTGCTTTTCTAGCAGGGTTGATAGATAAGGCAATTGGAAATTACATCTGGCTGCTTATATCTGTTCTGTGATAGTGGCTTAAATAATATAGAAATTTATTTCTATGTCACGTGAAAGGCATCTGGAAGTAGGCTCTATAATTTTATCAGGAACCAAGACTTCTGTTTTCTCTTCCATGCTTGTTATGTAGCTTCCATTTTTGAGATAACCTACTTCAAAATGAGTGGTCTACCATCACCCCAGGAAGCTGGAAGGAGGAAGTGGAAAGGATGTATGCTTCCTGGGTATCTGATAAAATGAACCTGTTTATGATTATGAACTATTATTTACAGGACTACCAGGGAGGTGAGAAAGGTAGAAGGTGCATTCTTGGATTTCCAGCTGGTATAGGACTAAATTCTTAAAAAAATATGCTCTAACATGTATAAACATTTGTTTTTCAAGATTATTTAGTCCTTTAATTCACTGGAAATTATTTTGGGATATGATATGAAGATCTAATTTTACCCTTTCCTATGTGGATAGCCAATTGTTCCAGGGCCATTTAGTAAAGGGTTTCTTGTTTGGTTTAACCAGTTTGTTATAGCTTATTGTAAGCCCGCATACATACATGGGTCTGTTTCTAGGATCTGTGTTATGATTACCCAATAAGTAAAATAAGCATAGGCTTTAACTTGTACCTATTTACTAATTTTTAGTCAACAGTTTCACATGGGCTTCACCACAAGTTGCTTACTAGGTAATCGATGCTGTTCACATTAACACCACATGCACGAAATACTAGTTTTATAATAGCTTGATATGTGCTAGTATGAATCCCCTTCCCTCATCTTTTGTCTTAAAATTTCCTTTTATTCTTTAATCCTCTGGCTATATTTTGGGATCATCTTGTGAATTCGGTGAAATTCTCTGTTGGATTTTGATGGGAACTGGATTATAGTTATAGATTTAACTAGAGAAAATAACCATTTTTATTATCTTGGATCTTCTTATCCATGAGCATGATAGATGGATACAGGGGCTTCAACAATGGGTTGGAGCCTTATAAGAATTGTGAGGATGGTGCAGGCAGGACTGGATCATGTTTTGTACATAGGTTAGCTAGGAGTCTAAACTGACTTCATGGCACCTAACAACAACAAAAATATCTTTAAATAAAGAACATTTCTCATATCATTCTTTTAACTTTTTTGTGAATTTTTTTTTGAAAACATATTAGGGTCTTTTTATTCTGAGTCTTTTCAAGTCTCAATTCAGCAGTTAAAAAATTTTTTTTTACAGTTTGTTTTAAATAGGACTTAGTTTTCTTCTTTTCCCTTTGTGTGTCTGTATGTCTAAATCCATGTGTATCTGTGTGTCTCTCTGTTTTGTAATTTTTTTTTTCACTCTCAACCTTTTCTTTTCTACTCCCTGCAGCCTCCCCCAAACCATGCAAGTTTGCGCCTTTTGGTGTGAAAATAATTGTTATTCATTTCTTCTTTTATAATAGTGGTCACATGTAGTGTCTGTCTACAGGGGAATTGAGTAAGTTTTCTGAGCCTGACGTCTTCCAAAACTGTCCATGTCATGGGTTTTGGACCGTTTCATCATTGTTCTTTAACGATACATCATATTTCGTTGTATGTATGTATCAAAGTTTATTTATCCGTTCCTCCACAGACGGGCCTTTCGGTTGCTTCCATCTTTTTGCTGTTGTGGATGGTGCTGTGATAAACATAGATGTAAATATGTCTATGCCTGTTTTGTTCTCTTTTTGGAGCATATAGTGAGTTAAGAAATGGCTGGGTTTTATGTTTGTTTTTTTTTAATTCACATTTATTTCAGGAGGCATGGGACTAAATTCTTTATGAAAGGGTTAAATATCGCAGTAACAGACTTGACATTTGGAAAAATGTAAATGACAGTGACACATGAGACATGTTATCCTAATAGACCGTGGGCTACACTGTCCTCTGGATAGTCTCTCTAGGTGATCACATTTTTGTAGACGATGCTTAGAAAAGTTTCCTGGGAGCATTGTGCAAATAGCTCAATAGATTTTTATTCTCCCAGGGCAGAAATCAAGAGTACAGGTCTGTGAGGAAGAATTCAGTAAGTACTTACAGCCATTATCTGTCAAGAATAAGTACGGATTTGATGAGAAAAATGGGGGGGAAATCACAAACAGCACTTTTCTACATGATATGTATGTAGCTAAATAGACAATTTTGTCAGTTGTTAAATACAATTTACTTATTTATTTTTAATCCTTTTATTGGGGGCTCCTACAGATCTTATAACAATTCATACATCAATTGTATCAAGCATATTTATATATATGTTACCATCATTATTTTCTAAACATGTATTTCTATTTGACCCCTTGGTATCAGCTCCTCTTTTTTTCTCCTCCCTTCCCCCTCACCCCCGGTGACCCCTTGATAAATTATAAATTATTATTATTTTCATATCTTAAACCAAATAGAATGTGAAACTAAGGTTTGAAAAGAAAATAAGGAGCAGCACAGTGACATGTAAATTTCCTATGTGGATAATATAAAGGCAAAACCAAATTGAAAGTTGAAAATCCTCTCAGTCCAATAGGAAGCTATCTAGGCCTGCGATGTTAAATATTTTAACTACTAGTGACATAGTGGGTGAGTTCTTGGCTGGTAGCCAAAGGTCAGTGGTTTGAACGCATCCGTTGCTCTATGGAGGAGAGATGTACAGTCTGCTTCTGCATAGCTTACAGCCTAGGAACGCTATGGGGCCACTCTTCTCTAACCTATGGTGTCACTATAAGTTGGAATGCATTCCAAGGACAGACTTTTCTTGGAGGATGGGTCAAGAATGAAGGGAAGTTTAAAGAACCAATAAGGGGGCCAGGAAAAATTACTTACTAATGTTCTAAAACCTCTTAAGAGAATAGTGAATGTAAGCCATTGGTTCCACTTTAAATACTGCCTAAGTGATCAGAGGGTTGAGAGAGGGAAAACATCTTCCCCAGGGATCTGGAAGTATCCCACTGAGAGCACACACACACATATGCTCCTCAGAGCTGGCTGAGAGCTTGTCGCTGGCAAGCCTCTCTCTTTTAGCATCCTTCAGTTGCCTACAGCCCCTTCTTCATTCAAGCCCATGGTTTTTGAAAAATCTTGAGCCTTTTTCACTGTGGTGCAATTCTTCTATGTCACACAAAGCTGAAACACTGAATGCTGCGGGTGCTTGGGTTATAAGAAAAAGCGACAAAAACTCTCCAGATGCAATTCCCTAATTGAGATATTTTTCCCCCTGGAGGATGAATTTAGTCACATTAATCCATGTCTCCACTAATTATGAAATAACATTTATATGCCTGGAGGAAAATTTACCAATTTTTTTTTTCCCTGAAAATGTGTTGTTAGTCTCTAAAGCGGGGCCAGCTTAATGATCACAGATTGGATTTTGTAGCATTAGGATTGCTGGTTCTGGCTGTATTACACGGTAGAATATGTGAGATGGCCCTACCTCTGAAAGCTCCATCCTACCCCCTCATGAGCCTGGATAGGCTTTGCTGGTTTTACCTCTTAAAAACGTTTCCTGATTCCTATTGGTGGAGGTGTGAGATCTGAGCTTTGAAGGTTAGATGGCTCTTTTTTCTGAATCACAGTATGGCAAGAGGGAGAGATAAAGGCAGCTTTTAAAATTCTTTCCTTCGGATTCATGCATTTATGGAAGCCTAAGAGTGTTTGTCTCCTAACTCACCAGTCTCTCACAGGGAGAAAGATGAGGCTGTCTGCTGCCATAATGATTTAGTTACTTAAACCCTAGGAAGCAGTTTTAGTTTGTCATGTGTCAGAACCCACAACAGTGGGTTTGATTTGGGGATGGTAATATGTGTCATAAGTTTCTATGTTGGGGTGGTAGAATTTGATCCCTGCATGCTTAGCAAATAATTAGAGAAACTAGATTATATGAAGAAGAATTCAACATCAGGATTGGAGGAAGGCTTATTAATAACCTGCTTGCTGAAAGTGAGCAGGACTTGAATCACTTGCTGATGAAGATCAAAGATTGACACCTTTAGCATAGATTTACAACCCAATGTAAAGAACACCAATATCCTCACAGCTGGACCAATAGGTAACTTCATGATAAACAAACAAACAAAATTGAAATCATCAAGGATTTCATCTTGTTGGGGTCTACAACCTATGCTCATAGAAGTTGCCATCAAGAGATCAAACGGTGCATTTTATTGGGTGAATCTGTTGCACAAGCCCTTTTAAGTGTTGAAACGTGAGGATCTTACTTTGAGGACGAAGGAACACCTGACTCAAGCCACAGCATTTTCAACCAACTCATCGGCATGCCTGTGAAAGACGGACAGTGAATAAGGGAGACTAGAGAAGACTCAATGCATTTGAATTGTGGTGCTAGTGAAGAATGTTAGAAGTACCAGAGACTGCGAAAAGTCTATAGTCACAGCTTTCTTGGAAAACACATCCAGGATGCTCTTTAGAGGCAAGAATGGTGAGACTCCTTCTCACAGACTTTGCATTTGTTTTCAGGAGTGACCAAACCCTGGAGAAAGACATGCTGCTTGGTAAAGTGGATGGGCTGTGGTAAAGCTGAAGGCCCTCAATGAGATGGACTGACACAGTGGCTGCAATAATGGGCTCAAACAACAATATCGGTAAGGATAGTGCAGATTGGGCAGTGTTTCATTCTGTTATACATAGGGTCACTGTGAGTCAGGACTGACATGACAATAAAGGAAGTGTTGGCAGCTTGAACCCACTCAATAGTGCCCTGAAGGAAAGACCTGACTGATCTCTTTCTATAAAGACTACAGCCCACAAAGTCCTATGGAGAAGCTCTCCCTTCTGTAACAGATGAAGTCGCCATGAGTTGGAATTAACTTGATGACAATAGATTTGGTTTTGAGGTAATAGTGTCGTACAGTTTTAGACAATTGTGAAGATGGTGCAGGACCGTGCAGTGCTCCTTTCCTTTGTGGATAGGGTCATTTTGGGTCAGAACTGATTTGGTGGCACCTAACAACAACAGTTTTAGACAAAACTTATATATGTATACATATATATATATTTAAATGCTTCTCCTGGCCCAAGCTTACCTATGCTTAATCATTCCAGAAAAGTCACTGTTTATGCCATTGGTTTTTTTTATCATTTTATTAGGGGCTCATACAACTCTTATCACAATCCATACATACATCAATTGTGTAAAAG
>NW_022111370.1:4719241-4742759 GCF_000313985.2 Echinops telfairi | reverse complement strand
CTATCTTATTTAGACAGACCTGTGTAGACAATAAAATGCACAAAAACAAGACAGAGCAAAACTAAGCAACAATGTACAACAAAACAGCAACAACAACAAACCACTGACAAATAACAAATTAAAACAAAGCACAAAAGAAAAGCTTGTAGTTAGTTCAAGGATCGCTAGCCTTTAGGAGTGTTCTCCAGTCCAGTCTGTTGGGGCACCACGCCCTGGCCCCAAAGTCCACCTTCATCATTCCCTGGGGACGTTGCTGCTCCATTCCCTTGCTGTTCTGCTGCACTCCCTTAGTGCCTTCCCTCAGTGTGGCGGGATCAGATTGGGTGCAATTCCCACACTGCATCTCTGGTGTTGTGCCCTGCAGGGCCATGGGTCAGTGAGGGGCATTATGTATCACAGTGGGGCTGGCCATGTGGTCCTCTCTGTGGACTATGCCATTGATTTTGCATAAGAATATTCTGCACATTTCTATGATAAGATATTTTGATATGTCACAATCTTAGAATTTGTAGATGATTGAAATTGTAAGAAGACAAATTAAACATTTTTAGTTCATTTAGTCTACCCTCCAACCCAAGGCAAAGGGTCTTGTGCAAAATATTACATGTTTCCATTCAGCTGGTAAATCCTATGAAATGTCTATAATGAGCCCTAGTTTGTGCCAGGTTTGGTGTCAGACTTAGACAGTATCCTCAGGGGGTTATTGCCTTGTGGCAAAGCATGCTTCAAGTTCTTACATATACTAGCAGATGGTCAGTGGTAGGTCTCGTAAAAGGAGAGAATGAATGGCAGAGTGATTAATTTTGGCTGATGGAATAAAGCATGGGTCTTGGAGGAGATGGCTTCCCAGCTGAGGTCTACACAAGTGCTGGAAGGGTTGAGCCCGGTGGGGTGGGAGAGAATACAATTCTAGGCAAGGCATTTTGAGAGAAGATTTGTATAAAGGGAACTTGCAGGAGTTGGATGTGACAGCATCTTAGGTGTGGTAGTTACATAATCTGTTGTCAATTTGAGACTTAAAGAGTGAAGGGGTGGAGTTTCGCTCGTCAATCAGCTGGCAACTTAATGACCTTATTTGGAGGTGTTAAGGAGATAAATAGCTCCTTGGAGGCAGAAACATGCTAATTCCCTGGAAGAAATTCCAGCTGCCAAGACACATTGAGCTACACTAGTGCCCTGAGCTGGAGGAGTCACGTGAAGACCCCTCTGGGCTGAGATGCTTTTACCACCACTGGATCCATAAGACTTTCCACCCACTGGCCCGTGATCTTCCTGCATTTGATGTTATTGCATGTGTTGTGTGAGTCTGAAAAGGCATTTACAGATTGGTGTTAGACATATGAGCTAATATACTTATGGACTTGATCTGGACTGGGCTTGGGTTTTTTTCTTAATATTCAATTGCTCTTGTATGTAAAGCTCTTTCTTATACACATATGAGTGTCTATGAATGTGTTTCTTTAGTTTACCCAGACTAATACAATAAGATATGATAAACAAAGTATTAGGTTATAAGTCAGCATAGGGGGGCACATATGAAGAGCTGGATTTCTGCTAAGTCATTGGATCATTTGAAGGACAGCTAAAGTAGAACATGTGATATTCTGTAGGCAATGAGGAATCACTGACAGTTTTCAAGCAAGGAGAAGACATGAGGAAATTGTACTACTGGAAGATGACCCGGAGGTGGGGGGTTAATGTCCAGTGGAAGCAAACGGGCTATCACACGGTATAGGTAAAAGGTAATTAGAGGTCAAAGTAAAGAATTGACTGCAGAAACCACAGAATGGGACAGGAATTGAACTTATGAGATTGCATGGCTAAGTAATTGTGGAGGGCAAGAGAAAGAAAGAAAGAAACGTGAGCATTTGGATTAACGTACCTGGAAAAGTGGCGATGTTGACTGAGGAGTAGGTCTGGTGGAAGTAATGAGGGAGACAGGAGTAAGCATCCTTTCAGTTTACCAAGAGATGTACAGGAAACCATTGGATAGGAGAAGGTAAAAGTACTTGGAGGAAGCAGCATCAAGAAGCATAAACAATGACTAGAGAGTTACTCTCATGTAGTAGTGATATTAAAAACCAAAGCCACTGCCACAGTGACCCTATAGGACAGGATAGAACTGCCCCTGTGGGTTTCTGAGGTTGTAACTCTTTACTGAAGTAGAAGGCCTTGCCTTTCTCCCAGTGAGCAGTGGTGATTTTGACCTGCCGAGCTTGTGGTTACCAGCCCAACTCACAACCACTACGCCACCAAGGCTCCCTAGGAGTGCTATTGGAAACTATAAAACTGCAAGAAAGTATCTAGAGAGGAAGGAAAGAGAGAAATGAGGAGCCAAAAACCTCAGGGATAAGGGAACAATGAGATCTAAAAATGATGGCGAGGAGGCCTGGTAGGGTTTGATCAAGTACAATGTATCTGAGACCAGTTACTGAGCTGAATGGAGGGTGAGCATGATAGTGGGACAGGACAAAGGTGAAAGGAAATAGAGGAAAGAAGTAAGGAAGTAAAAGCTATTTATAGCGGTATCGCTCATAGGCATGTATATATGTAAATATATTAATTTATAATGAAAGAGATAGAGGCCAATATACATATATTTATATGCAAAAGCATTAAGATAGCAGAAAGACTTTGGGCTTCTACTCAAGGTCTCCTTAAACACAAAACACTTTATTCTAATAACCTGACACTCTTTGATCCTCACATTTCTGACACGACCACTGAAGATAAAATGGGTGCATAAGCAAATGTGATGAAGAAAGTGGATAGTGCCTGGCTATCAAAAGATAAAGCATCTGTGGTCTTAAAGCTTGAAGTTAAACAAACAACCATTTAGTAGGGAAGCAAATATGTCCACATAGAAGAAGCACACCAGCCTGTGCGATCATGAGGTGTCGATGGAATCAGGTATCAAAAGATCCCCAAACAAACAATTATATTGATGTAAAAGACGGGGACTGGGGTGGAGACCCAAAGCCCATCTGTAGACAATTGGACATCCCCCCACAGAAGTAAGATGTGTCTGAGCCAAGCCATGGTATTCTCCATTGACTCATATGCATGTGAAAGTTGCACATTGAATAAGGATGACCTAGGATGAATGGATGTATTTGAATTGTGGTGCGGAAGAAGAATATTGAAATTACCATGGACTGCCAAAAGGACAAATTGATTTGTCTGGGAAGAAGTGCAGCTAGAGTGTTCCTTAGAAGCAAGAATGGAAAGACTTCATCTCACATGCTTTGGACATGGTATCAGGAGAGACCAGTCCCTGGGGAAGCTCATGGTGCTTGTCAAGTGGAAGTGCATAGAAAAGAGAAAGGTCCTTGACTAGATGGGTTGGCACAGTGGCTGCAATAATGAGCTCGAATAGAAGAGTGGCTGCAATAATGAGCTCAAATAGAAGAGTGGCTGCAATAATAAGCTCAAATATAAGAGCAATAGTGAGAATGGCTCAGGACCATGCAGTGTTGGTTTGTTTGTTTTGTTTTGTTTTGTTTCCTGTTGTACATAAAGTTGCTATGGATCAGAGTGGACTTGATGGCACCTAACAACTACAACCACAAACATTCTTTCATTCTATTTGAATAAACAATCTTTGCCTTTGGTAGCAGCAGCAAAGGAACCACATGCTGCATTGCATGGAAAAAATTGCTACAAAAGACTTTTGAGAGCAACATCTTTGATTTTCAACATTTTAAATAGGTTTTGTGTAACATATCTACCCTATGTAATGCATCATTTTAATATCTTTGTCTCACATACTTTGGACATGTTATCAGGAGATTGGACATCTTGCTTGTAAAGGGCTAAACTCGATTAATAGCTGTATTGATTGAATTACCTTATATGGGGAAAGACATTATCCTATCACAGACAGACAGCATTGTATGTTATGATAGATCTTAAAATGTCCTTCCTCCCTGGGGGATGGACAACGGAAGTGTGGGTGAAGGGAGACATCAGACAGGGCAAGATATGACAGAATAATAATTTATAAATTATCAAGGGTTCATGAGGGAGGGGGAAGCGGGGAGGAAGGGGAAAAAAATGAGGGCCTGATGCCAGGGGCTTAAGTGGAGAGCAAATGTTTTCAGAATGATGAGAGCAATGAATGTACAAATGTGCTTTACACAATTGATGTATGTGTGAATTGTGATAAGAGTTCTCTGAGCCCCTAATAAAACAATTTTTTAAAATGTCCTTTTTGACAATGAATGCAATCTCATTCCTCTTGATTGTGTCATTCCCAGCATAGCAAATCAAATGTTTGTTTTTATCAAAATGGCCAATTCCAGTCTATTTTAGCTCACTGATACCTAGAATAGCAATCTGTGTATTCCATTTCATTTTTAATAACTTCTAATTTTCCTAGATTCATACTTCATATGTTCCAAGTTCCAATTATTAATTCGTGTTTGCAGCTATTTCGTCTCACCTTGAGTCATGCCCCATCAGCAAATGAAGGTCCCAAGGGCTTTATGCTCAGAGGCTGTACTCCATCTGGGTCATTGTGGTCCACCCTTCTTTGAGGAGAAACCGCTTCCTCAGTCAAATTTTGAGGGCCTTCGAACCTGAGGGGCTCCTCATCAGGTACTCTCTCTGACAACGCACTGCTTCTGCTCATGAGGATTTCGGTATCTGACAATATTTCAATGCTATCCATAATATTTTCAGTGGCTAATTCCTTTGAAGTGGGCAGCTTATTCCTTTTCTGTAGTTTGTTCTTAGTCTGGAAGCTCTGCTGAAACCTGTTGACTCTGGATGACTCTGTGAGCACTTGAAGTACCAGGGACTTAGTTTTCAGCATCACAGTAACACCCACCACCACCACAATATGACAATATGATGACACGTGGTGACAACAATGTTTAGTACTGTAATTGGTGAATCACTTACAAGGGCTGTGGCTATGAGGTTGGTGATAAGGGTTTGGAAAGTTGGAGTGGGAGCAGAGCAGGAGAGAGGTGTGGATTTGTAAGTGAAGCTGGGGCATTTCTGCTTATGTGTTGTTGTTAGGTGCCCTGTACTTGGCTGACTCTTAGTGACCCAGTGAACAACAGAAAAAAATACTGCTGCAAAATGAAATCATAAGATTTGATCTCACACTGTGAAATCCAGTTGATGGATGCTAACAACTAAAAAAATTATAAACAAGAAAGATGTCAACGTGAAAAACAAAACACGGGGAAGAGATGAGCCAGTCAGGGTGCAGTACAGCACCAAGGAAACACACAGCTTTCTTCTAGCTCTTTGGTGCTTCCTTCACCCCACTATCATGGCCTCAATTCTACCTTACAAATCACATTAGACCAGAGCATGCACACTGCTACAGCTAAGAGCCCGCAACACAGGGAATCCAGGACAGATAAACCCTTTGGGGCCAACAAGGAGAGTAGAGATATCAGGGGTGGGGGGTGGGGGAAGAAAAGGGGAATCGATCACAAGGCTCAACCTAGAATGCCCTCCCAGGGGACAAATAATGGAAAAGTGGGTGAGAGGCGATGGAGGACGATGTAAGATATGGGAAAAATAATCTATAACTTACCAGGGTTTGTGACAGAGGATGGATGGGGGATGGAAGGGGAAGAAATGGGGATCTGATGTCAGGGGCTCAAGTGGGAAGAGAATGCTTTGAAAATGATGATGGCAGCATATGTGCAAATGTGCTTGACACACTGGATGAATGTATGGATTGTGATGAGATGTAAGAGCCCCCAATAAAAGTATTTAAAACAAATAAACAAAAGCAAAATATACACCTAAATATAGCAGTTAAAAGCAAAAGCAACAACCGCAAAATCAAAACCAAACCTATTGTCAATGAAACAATTCCAACTCAGAGCAAACCCATGAATGTCCCAGAGCCGTGCTGCTCCATATGGCTTGTTGGTTCTAATCTTTGGAGACAGATGGAGACAGATCACCTTGCCTTTCTTTCTTCCTCAGTGCCACTGGTGGATTTGAATTTTCAGCCCTTAGATTTGTAGCTTGCTGTTGTTGTTAGGTGCCATCGAGTTGATTCTGACTCACAGTAACCGTACGTCCAATAGACTGAAACACTGCCTGGTCCCGCATCATCCTGGCTTAATCCACTTGAGTCATTCAGCAACCTTTAAAACAGGCAAACAAATAAAATCTATCCACTTAAAACAAGCATGTGAAGATTTTTAAAACATGAGTATTAATGTTTAAAAGGACAATGGGCCAAATAAAGAAACAATAAATAAAACCAGAGCATGAATTTATTTCAGATAAAATTATGAACTGTTTTCTCAATCAGCAGAAAACAGAGACCAGAAAACGTTTAAGTATTATTAAACATGCCAGCCAATATTTTTAATTCAACTGAATTATTATTTAGGAAAAAGGTAAATAAATACATTCTCAAATCATAGCATCATGAGACTTTGCTACACAGAGATTGTCAATGAAAGACTATTCATGACATACTTTAGAAGGTAGAAAAGGGAATACAAAGGGGAGCCCTGGGATAATGGGTATAATGGAGCGTACTGAAATTGATCAACTGTGTTGGCAAATTGTGTTAAGAATTGATGTAAAATAAACAAAAAATTAAAAAGAACCACTATCACTAAGTGGAAGGAATATTTACAGATAAAGAGGGCTAAAATCCTTGTTGTGTCTCAAGAACAGATAATACACTGTAATCCTCAGGATATTAGAAAAAATACTAGCTAATTATTTATTTTAAGAAGTTAAACAATGGAAGTAAAATCCATAGGTCCTTAGTCAGTGGTGGAACAAACAGGAGTATGTATGACAAGCCTTATCATTCCAATGGAGGCAAGAAATGAGGAAATATAAAGAAGCAAAGAAAGAGGTTGGTAATATTGGTAAACACAGATAAGGTGCAGAAATAATTCCAACTATAGCAGCTGTTATGATGAGCATAAGTAGATAAGGTCTTCAGAAGACAGATTTATAAATGGATGCTGAGTTAGTTAATTGTGCCAACCTGGCCGATAATCACATGTGGGGCTAATTGAAAGGCGGAGGGATAAATGGGTGGTGAGCCTCACCTTTCTAGTTCTCGGGTCTCTTGCTTTGTGATGGTCGCACCAGGGCGCAGCTGCCTTAGCAGTTCTCTGCTTCACCTTGCAAGATTGACTTCCTATAAGACATCCCCAAGGAGAATCCACATGGACCTATCCCGATGCAGCCCTGGGTGCTGGAGCAGCCATGTGGAGACCCCTGCTAGTGCTGAGATGCTTATTCATTCACTGACTCAGCTTTCCTCCTGTAGTCGGCATCATTGCCTCTGTTTTGTGAGGTGGAGGACTTTGTGGACTGGTGTTGGGTTAATGGATTAATGTTGGACTTGTGGGCTTGGGCAGCATTGGGTTGGGATGTTTTCGTGATGCACACTTTCTTTACATAAAACTCTCTTATACATGAGTTGCTGTGGATTTGTTTCTCTAAAGTACCTAGACTAATATATATGCCAAGCCCAAATCCAGCCACATGTTACTGCCAAAGGACACCCAGAAACAAGAAATCACAAAGACACTAGAAAAGAAAAAGAAATGAGAAAAATCATAACTGGTTTATCTTTTTATGCTTTAACTGGTTTACAAAATAGAAATAAGATTCCAATTGGAAAAAGAAGGCAATTGAGCAATAAAAGAAAGAGCATAAAGATGCAATGCTCACAACCCATTTGCAGCCTTCAACATATCCTAAAAAAGTAGAACATGCAAAACAAAAATGGCCAAAATGCCAAGAAGGATAGCAAAATCCAATATTTCAGTGGGATGTTTAAAACAACATCATCAGCTACTCACTGAACAAGCTGAAGGAACAATATTAAGAATAGAAAAGATTGGAGCAATATAATTCAAAAGTAGCTACTACTGAAACAGAATTGTGAGTCCGACAAGTCAATACCTATGCCTTTCTAGTACCTGGAATCTTAGCACAATGATCCCATGAAAACACAAAGAGCATTTCAATATCTTTTCAATTCTCAAAAACCCAAACTCACCATCATCAAACCAATTTTTACTCACAGTGGGCCTATAGGTTAGGGCAGGACTACTTCTGTGGGTTTGAGACTGTAACTCTTTATGAGAGTAGGAAGCCTCCTTTCTTCTGTGGAGTGACTGATGGTTCTTCTTCATACTCTATTAGTAGTCTGGAAGTTTCACTGACATCTGTTCACCTTGGGTGACCCTGGCTGGTATTTGAAAATACTGGCGGTATCGTTTCTAGCCTCACAGCAACATGCAAGCCACCGTAGTACAACCCCCTGACAAAGAGAGGTGATCCAATGGAATGTGGAACTTGTCAAATAATATCATTGACAATCACATACAAATGGACTGCAACATTGATAGGTATTGATTTGGTGAAAGGGACGATGGTGGTTCACAAGAAGAAGAAGAATCAGGGGAGGGAGGGTATAATAGGATATGGATGTTGATGAGTGGTTTGAACTGTTGAATGTCGAGTTGATCATCTGAAATGTAAATCCCCCACCTCATTCACAATAAAAAATTCACTGAAAACTACCAAAAAAAATATGAAAAGCAGGTATTGAAAACCACATTGAGCAGAGTTCAACTCTAACATACATTTGGCTGAATGAGCTTGAGTGCATTTGATAGCAATTGGGTTGCTGTTTTTGCTATAAATACACACATAATGCAGTTGTGGTTAGATATATATTCCAAATCCTCAGTATTTGCACTTATTTAATAACTTTGTGCAAATAAGGATATTTATTGGTCATGGTCAAATAGTAGGATTGATGTAACTGGTGCCACTGAATTCTACGTATGCAAAATGCTGCATGGCAAATGTTATGTTATATATTTTTCACATTAAAAAGCATATATATAAGTAAAAACTATCACATGCAAGTAAATTTTTTCCCCAAAGATCACTTAACAACTGTTGCAGCAAAACATCTGTAGGGAGCTACCAGAAAATCAAGCTGGATTCATAAGAAGCATTACAGGAATATCATTGCTGACATCAGATGGCACTTGGCTGAAAGCACAGAACGTCAGAAAGATGTTCACTTGTCATTTATTGACTGTGGACAGGTAGTTAACTGTGTGGATCATAACAAACTATGGAGAGTATTGAGAAAATAAGAATTCCAGAACCCCACATTATGCTCATGAAGAACCTGTATGTGGACCAAGAGGCAGTCATTTGAGCAGAATAAAGGAATTTTGCATGGTTTAAAATCAAGGAAGGTGTATGTCAGAGTTGTAGTCTCTCCAAATTTATTCAGGCTGTACGCTGAGCAGCCGATCAGAAGCACTGGATTAGGTGAGAAGAATGTGCCATCAGAATTGGAGGAGGGTTTACTAACAGCCTGCAACAGGCAAATGCTACTTACCTTAATGGCTCAAAGTGAGGAGAATGTGAAGCATTTGCTGATGAAGGTCAAGGGTTGCCACCTTCCGTATGGATTACAACTCAATGTAAAGAAAACCCCAATCCTCACAACTGGACAAGTTAATAACCGTATGATACATGGAGGAACTATTGAAGTTGTCAGCTATTTCATCTGCTTAGATTCACAATTCAGCTCACGGAAGCAGCAGTTGAGAAATCAATAGGCGTATTGCTTTGGGCAAGTCTGCTACCCAAGATCTCTTCACTATGAAGAACATGGAGGTTACTCCGAGGACTGATGTGCTCCTTACCCAAGCCAGGAACATTTTGATTGTACCATAAGCATATAAAGCTGGGCAATGATTGAGGAAGGCTACAGAAGAATTAGTGCATTTGAATGATTATTTTGGCAAATCATATTGAAAGTACCGTGGACTGCCAGAAAAACAAACAGAACCGTCTGGGGAAAAGTAAAGAAGCCAGAATGCTCCGTAGAAGCAAGTATGGTTAGATTTTAGATATGATATCAAAGAGACTAGTCTCTGGCAAAGGAAAGCATGCTTGGTAAAGCAATGGAAAAGAGGAAGGGTTTCAACAAGATGGATCGACTCAGTGGCTGGGACAATCGGCTCAACTGCAACAATTGCAAAGGTGGCGCAGCACCAGGCAGTTGTACACAGAGTCCTTGTAACTGGGAATCAACTCGACAACACGTACCAGCAACCACAGCGTAATTAAGTTCATGTTATTCAAACACAAGTAATTAAATTAAAAAATTCACTAGTACAAATTTCCCTGTATCTTTAGAAATTAAAGTGTAAGAACCAATGAAAATGGCAAAAGATTGAAAGGAAGGATGAAAAAATGGTATCTTAGGTGTGTTTTCTTTTAAAAAGTGAAAGACTGCACATAAATGAGTTAAATATTTGGTTCATGAACATTAAAAAAAGTATAACCTTGAAGAATTTCTTAAAAAGGAACCAATCAATAAAAGAATAAAATTAAACAAAATGAAGGAAAAATAAAATGTTCTGTCTAATGACAACCCCAAATGTGTCGTAGTAGAACTATTCTCCATAGGGCTTTCAATGATTTTTTTTTAATGACTTCCAGATATTTCTTCCAAGACACTTCTGCAGGGGACTGGAACCATTGCACTGCACAGAGACTACCAACAAGGTATAGAGGGGAAAAAACAACAGTATATCAAAAAGGCTCAGATGGTACTTAAAAATTCTATTTTTCTAACTTTTGACTTTGGTCCTGGTAGCATAGTGGGTTATGCATTCCATTGCTAACCAGAAGATCAGCAGTTTAGACCCACCAGCTGCTCCTTGGGTGAAAAATATGGTTTTCTGCTTCTATAAAGATTTATAGCCTTGGAAATTCCCAGAAGCAGTTCTACTGTGTCTTGTAGGGTCACTATGATTGCAATTCAGTGGATGGCAGTAAGTTTAAAAATTTTAAGAATGTATACAACTATCATATTTATCTGTCTTCTGGGCCACGTGTTTTTTAATAAAAACATTTTACCCTTTCTTGAATGAACAGAAGATCCCCATGTGTGATGGTTAGGGATTATGGTAACTAGAACTTCTGGCTAAGGGTAGGGGTGGGGTTGGAGGCCAACCTATCAATCAAGTCACAGCCTGATGAGCACCGCCATGGGGGTGTGGCCTTTTCTATGAGAGAGAGACTGAGCAGCGCTGATTTCTCTGTGGCCCATCACCTTCTGCTGGAGCTGGGTCCTGCATCTGTTCTGTGTATTTGCTATTGTGTCGCCTGCTGGTCCCAGGCACTGCCAGCAGCCTATCAGCAGTGGGGTCATTCAGCTGACTTCAAATTAATTCATGCTACCTCTGCATCCACCAGCTTGTGCTATCCTGTCCCCCACACCTCCTCCTTGCAACGTCATCCTGCTTCCTATTCTTCAGCTTCCACAGGCGCCAGGAGAAAGCCTGGCTTGAACCGGACAGGAGTGCTCTACTTCTACAACTGTGTAAGCCACTTATCTGTATCAATCTCAATCTATATACAAACACATACCAGCATTATTGGTTTTGCTTTCTCCAGAGAACCCAACCCAACACACCATGTAATAAAGCTGTTTCAAATAATTAAAATGGAGTGAAAGCAATTCAACTCTGTGTTGGATAATTTTTCAATTTAATACTCAAACTGAACCATAAAAATACAATAAAATAAATTTATGGATCAATCTATTTCACTTGGAAAAACAGTTGCAAAAACTAAAATGTAGGCAAGTTGAAGTTAGTATATGTATGGGTGATATATATATATATATATATTTATGCACACACACATCAATGTCAATTAGGGCTTATTCCAGCAATGTGTGGATAGTCATACATGAGAAAATCTAAATCAGGTAATTTGTCATATTAACACATTAATGATATATGCTCATCTCAACAGATGGAGAAGAAAATATTAGATAAAATTGAATACTTAGCCACAGTTTTGTGCACACACATACATGTGTAAAAAATATTGCTATGAAATCATAGAAATTGGTATTAAACAAATATATCAGAATGTGAAGCTGTTCTTTCTTGCCATACCCTCCAAGTAGGTGTATGCCAGCACTTCTCAACCTGTGGGTCACGACCCCTTTGGGGGTTGAACGGCCCTTTCACAGGGGTCGCCTAAGACCACAGGAAAACAAATATTTCACAATATATAATTACATATTGTTTTGTGTTTAATCACTATGTTTTAATTATATTTAATTATGTTCAATTTGTAACAAGGAAAATGCATCCTGCATATCAGATATTTACATCACAATTCATAACAGTAGCAAAAGTATAGTTATGAGGTAGCAATGAAAATAATTTTATGGTTGGGGTCACCACAGCATGAGGAACTGTATTAAAGGGTTGCAGCATTAGGAAGGTTGAGAACCACTGGTCTATACACTTCCCAAGACAGTGCTTCTATCTTGCTAACACTTGCAGAATAATTCTGTGTTCCTTGATTCACACCACATCACGAGACAATAGTAGTTTTGACATTCTCCAGAGACACAAATTCTGTGCCTGTTCAATTGCCTTTGAGTCTGGGAGCCAAATGAAGTCTGAAGGAGCAAATAGGTGACCTTGTGGTTCAAAGCCCAATGTGTAGTCCACTACACCACCAGGGACCTATAAGAAAGGGGAGGGAGAGGAAGGAGACTACAATAGTTAAAGCACAATTTTAGAAAAGGAGTTTCTAGATGGCCATATAGATCATTGTTATGAACTCATAGTAATTAATACATGGGGCATTGTTTAAGGGATGGACAAATAGCCCAACGCCATCACTAGGATAGATACCTGCCTATGTGTATACTTGCTATACGTTACAAGTGATATTAAAATTTAGTGGTGAAATTCCTTAGGAAAAACATTATATGTAAAAGGTAATTAAAGTTAAATGCCTCCCACACATTAAATGCAAAGTCATTAAAGACAAAAACTTGACAAGAAGAATGTTTAATTGTTTACATCAAGATATAGGTGAAAATCTTTAAGATGTGTTAGAAAAATATTTGATGCAAAAGATCAAAAGCCCAAATCATAAAAGAAAAGATGAACCGTTGATTATATTGTAACTGAGCATATTAAAATAAGCACTGTGTATTATAAAGTAGCATATACAAATCACAGGCTAGGTAAAGATATTTACAACCCATATTAGTTATAAAGGCTTTGTATTCAGAATTCATAAAGAGCTCCTAGGTGGTAAGGTAAGGCAACCATCTTATACTAGAAATCTATAGGTAACCCAGAGAAGGAAGTGTGTGAATGACTAACAAACTTATGAAGAGAAGGTCAACTTCATGAGTAATCAAGTACATGAAAAATAAAATAATAATTACCTGTCTTTTTAGCATTCATCAAATTTGGAAAAAACAAAACAAATTTAAAGCCAGTTAATTTCAATGTTTGGGATGAAGGTAATGCAAAGACTTGAGAACTCTCATAGCATCACTGGTGGGAGATTCTAGTAGTTCAGTGACATGGAGAGAAATTTGACCTATCTGGAGAGTAAACTTGAAATGCATGTGGCCTTTGGTCAGGTTTCTGAGAAGCCAACCCTATGCTGAAGATTTGTGTCTCTATGGTTTATAATGGAGGTGCTCTCAGGACAGGCTGGTGAAGAAGAGGCAGGAAGACAGAGAAGTGGAGGGTGCCAAGGAAAGGTGACATTACAATGAAAGTTTTGCTGATTCTGCTCCTACCTGACCCCACGGGGGAGCTCTGGATTTTCATAATGGTTCTGATCGTGGGGCAGGGAAGCAGTGCTTTCCTGCGTTTCCACTGCCCACCACGTAGTCTTCAGTCAAGGGCAGAGGAACTGGAAAAGTGTATACTGATGTTTTGGGCTCTCTGCCTCTAGGCAAAGAAGACCTTCAAGACTGGCTATTGGTTTTCACTTATGATACATGGAGGGGAAATTATAACCAATGTGGAAAAAAAGAGGTTTGGTGGACATCAACATTGCCAATATTTGCCGACACCACAAGTAGCCATTCCCCTTCCTGGTGTATTCATGAGAAATCCCTTCTCATTGTGCACTAGCAGACACAGACGGGATTCCATAGAAGTGCGGTTTATAATAGAAAAAACAAGAAAGTGAACATTAGTAGGATATAATTGCACTGTATGAAGGTCAGGAATACATAGTGATTAAAACAAATATATTAGACTATGCGTTTTTTAGAGTATATCTCAAAACCACAAAGCCTTGTAATAATAATAGCAACATACAAGTGGTAGAAGGAAACATGCATTTTGACAAAACCATTTAACTAAATATTTGAAATAAAAAATTTATGTTTTTAATGGATTCATGTTATTTGGTTCATTGCCCTTGAGTCAGCCTACGTTCATGGAGATGTTATGAATAACCCAACAAAATGTTGCCTGGGCTTTCATTACCTTCCTCTCCCTTCACCCTGCTGTGTTCTATCTTAGTGCTTACTACTTTGCATTTTCAACCCTCCAAGCAGTGTCCGGAACCCAACATCCGGTCCTCCCATTGAAATAACTGAAATATTTGTTTTCCTGGACTCTGACATAAACAACTTGCTAGCTCACTCCCCGCCCCCACCCCCCACCCCCACCCCGTTCCATTTTCCTAGGATGCTGACTAGACCGAAACTCAGAGAAGACCAGATTTTACATATGAAGATACAAAGCTTCCGGAAATTAAAGAAACTTCCTGGAAATAAAATTGGAGGAAAACACATTTACCCCCAGATACATATGATTCCAGATTCTACCTTTCTGCATTGCTTCATACTGATTATTAACGTATGTTATTCTTCCTTTCCAATCTTGGCTTTTCCTTGTAAAACTCTCACACTTGAACATGGAGCACACAAACGGCCATGCACTGGACTGCTAAGTGGAAAAGAGGAGGGCCCTCCAGGAGGGGAATGGGCACAGTTGCTGAAACAGGGGGTTCAAGCATTAGAACAATTGTGAGGCTGGCACAGGACCACGTAGTATTCTGTTCTGTTGTCCAGAGGGTCCCCATGGCCAGAACAGACTTGATAGCACTTCGCAAGAGCAGCAACAACTAATGGAAAGGTTTGACGTTCAAACCCACTCAAAGGCGCATCTGATAATAGGTCTGTGATCTGCTTTTTAAAATTTCAAATCCTTGTAAACCAGGGTTCTCAACCTGTGGGTTGTGACCCCTTTTGGGGTTGAACGACCTTTTCACAGGGGTCGCCCGATTCATAAAAGTAGCAAAATTACAGTGATGATTAGCAACGAAATTAATTTTATGGTTGGGCAGTCACCACAACATGAGGACCTGTACTAAAGGGTCGAGGCGTGAGGAAGTTTGAGCACCACTGTTTATGGAGCAGATCGACTCTGCTCACATAGAGTCACCATGAGTCAGAACAGAGTCGATGGCAAACAACAAGAACAGATTTGCTTCTGAATCCATTTTTCGACACTCCAAATATTTTGATGTGAAATTGAGTTAGAGTCAATTAATATGACCCTTCCAGCCATAATCCTTCCTGTGAAATAATTCTAGACTCCAGATATGTGTGGCTATAGCTCCATTTTGGAGGGCATTGTCTGCTAATGAACAGGAAAAGGATGAGATTAAAATCTGACCTTAGTAGAGGATGTGAATTGGGTCACCCTCTTTGTTTAATCCTTATCTTGGTTACTGTTCCTTGTGATGGATGTAAGGAATTATATGCTTCAGTTGAGAGGAGAAAACCTGCACCTGCAGTGGGCTGGGACAAAGCCTGGTTGATTAAGATTAGTAAGAGGCCAATGTCTACAGGATAGATCTTGCGAGAGGCCCCAGGTCATATGTGCATAAATAGGACACAGTCCCGGGGTGGAGAACATATTATGATATTATTAAAAAGGTGGTATGTTAATTTGATTCTGTCATTATATGCTAATTTGATTGTACTATTGATGATAAATGTCACTCCCACCAAATGATCTTTCCCTGTATGGTCTGGTAAGAATATAGGGAAACATGATAGTATTTGCCGGTGAGTAGTTATGGACAGGAGGCCCTGCAATGCCATCTTACTGTGTATAAAGTGAATCTTTTGAGAAGCAGCTGGTGTAATCTCATCACCATCAAGAGCCTGGAGTAGAGTATGTCCTATGGACCCAGCAAATGGCTTACTCATGCCCGACCTTCGGATTTTGGCTGGAACAGCACCCACCATCATAAGATATTTTGTAAAACTTTTGTGAATTCTTCTATGGGACACTTCAGCAATTCACAGAAACCAGAAATGTAAGGGCCTATACTCAAGGGTGGAGTTGGGGGGTTAGGGGAATAGAGTTGAATAGCATCATGGATGAGTTGAACATTCCAGGCATCATTAATCTCGAACACCTTGGGACTTATGTGGTACTAATTTTCCCCAAAGACAGTATTATTACAGAAACTATGCTCATTACCAGACCTTGGGTAGAGGAGAAGAGAAAGTTCCTAGAATAGTGTATTCTGGTGGTGTTGTGGATTAAGTGTTGGTTTGCTAACTTCAAGGTGTGTGATTAAAACCCATTAGCCATTCCACAGGGGAACGGTGAGGCTCTCTGCTCCTATAAACATTTAGAGTATCAGAAACCCAAAGCAACAGTTCTACTCTCTTCTATAAGGTCTCTATGGGCCAGAATTAATAAATGGCAGTGGATTTGGGGGAAGATGTCATGGTAAAATAAGTCCAGATCTTGAAATTGCATCCAGTTACTGCTGGTGGGAAGTGTGGAACTGAGAACAGCAGGAGCTGACAAACCAAGGCTTAGTCTTAAACACCAGCTGCCAATTACTGAGCAATGATTAAGTGTCCCCACCATTTGTCAGTTCTCATACTTGTGTGTTGCTGTGAGGCTGGAAGCTATGTCACCAGTATTTGAAATTCCACCGGTCACCGATAATGAACACAAATTGATTGAGCTTCCAAATTAGGAATAGATTACAAATAGGGAATAAGCTGTCAACTTTGAGTAATTAGCCACTGAAAACCAGTGAATAGCAATGAAACATGTCAAATATAGTGATAGAAGATGAAACCCTCAGGCAGGAAGGCATTCAAAATACAACTGGCGAAGAGCTGCCTCTTCAAAGTAGAGTTGAACACAATGATGTGGATCTCAAAAGCTTTGGGGATCTTCATTTGCTGATAGGGAACAACATAAAATGAGAAGAAACAGTTGCAAACATTAATAATCAGAATGTGGAATGGATGAACTATAAATCCAGGAAAACTAAAAATTGAGAAAAAATAAAATGAAATGTGCAAATATCAATATCTTAGCCATTATTGAATTGAAATGGACTTAAATTGGCCATTTTGAATCAATTATATGGATGACTATACTAAAAATGACAAATTAAAGAGCAATAGCTTGGAATTCATCATCAAAAGATTATTTCAAAAATCTATATTGAAACACAATGTTGCATGTAATCGGATAATGTGTATATGCTTACAGGAAATCCAATTATTTCAACTATTATTCTAATTTAAGCAAACCATTAAAGCTAGTTGTGTTAGTATGGGTTGACCAGGGAAACAAATCCAGAGACACTCATATATGTGTAAGAGACAGCTTTTTATCAAGAAGTAGTTATTTATCAAACAAACATCTCAGCCCAGTTCAGATCAAGTCCACAAGTCCAATACTAGTACACAAGTCCCATACTAGTCCCTCTTCCAACTCAAGCAGTAAGATCACAGGCCGGTGGATGCAAACCTGTGTGGATCCAATGGTGGTGGTTGTATCACAGGGTTCACAGCAAACAGGGTCAGCCAGCAGGAAGGTGAAGGCAGAGAGACAGAGGGGAGGTTCCCAGGACCCTCCTTTTGAGAAGGCCATGCCTACAAGAAGTCACTGTCAGGCTGTGACCTGATTGAAAGGCTAGATTCCACCCCTACACTTTTATATATCTTCAAGTTGACATGAAATTATGTAACTACCACACTAGTGATGCAGAAATAAATAATAAGTAGTAGTAAATAATTCTATCAACTTCAGTTTGAAATTGAGTCAACATGAAATCCATATGAATTGATAATTATTGGTGATTGGAATGCAGGAGATGGAAACACAGAGGAAAGAACTGTAGCTGGAAAATTTGACTGTGTCACAGAAACAAGTGGAGATTGCATGGCAACATTTTGCAAGACCAGTGACTTTTTCATTGCCAGTACCTTTTTTTTTTTTAAGACTATTTTTTTTAGACAGCAAATAGACTATTTCTGTGGGAAGAGATGATGGAGAAACTCAATTCTAACAGATAAAATGAGGCCGGGGACAACTGTGGTACAGACCATCAATTGCTCATATGTGCATTCAGTTTGAAGCATTTCTTTGTATACACCAGTCAGAGCTTCCATTGCTGTATTTTTTCCCCTTGAAACAGACAAGTATTAATTTGAGTAAAGGGAAAGGAAACAAACGAAAAAGGGGTGATTAACACAATACTACTAGAGGAAAGAAAAGCATGGATGAGTACATAAGCGTTACAGATTAGAAATGACAAACATTAATCTTAAAGTAGATGCTTAGACAAACAGGCAAGATGAACAGGTATGAGTAGGTGAAAAGGACTATATATGGATTTGTCAGGCTACTTTTCTACAAACACACTTGTATGTGCCATAACTATATCTATGTTTATAATAGAGCAATCAGCGGGGCAAAGATGTGTAAACTTGTTAGACAGAGCAAACACCTGGTGTGAATAGTTACTGGACCTGGAGGAGAGCGATGATAGTTCATGACAGGACATCAGGGTCCATTGTCTAAAGAGAAGGAGCCACTCTGATGCAGTGGCCTAACCACTGGGATGCTAACCACAAGGTCCGTAGTTCAAAACCACCAGCTGCTCTGTGGGAGAAAGATAAGGCTTTCTTCTCTCATACACTCTTGGAAGTCTTAGGAGATTTTCTCCTCTGTCTTACTGGGACATTATGAGTTGGAATCAAGCTTGGTGGTGGTGGGTTTGGTTTGTTCCTGTTTACACACAAAACCCATTTTTTCCCTCCCACTCCATGTAAGCAAACGCACTAACAGATTTTACAAGCTTTTGACTAGTGCTCACTACGCCTCACCCCCAAATGTAGCAGATGCCTTTTTTCTTAACAGTAAAATCCTTGTCAGAGATTAAAATCCCTTAGATAGGAACTGTTGTACTTGGAAGCTGTGAGTTTAAAAGGACATCATGAAACCATTTCAACTCTCCTACAGAGACATCTCATGCTGGCCCTTCCAGGGCCCTGCCCTGCAGGGGGTCTAGGAGCCAGCTCTTGTTCAGGTTGGTGAGAGTTTCAAGTTCATCCTGCTCTCCTTTCGTCTGAGCACCAGGAACACTCCCCACCAGAGGTTCACATCTGAAAATCTAAAGGAAAAGCACACACTGCCTTTCATTTGGCCACCACCCAGGATAGTAAACCCAGATGACCACAGTGAAAGCAAGGGGAAGACAAAGTGCGGAAATAAGTACTGTTGTACTCAGTCACCAGTCATTTTAGGTGAATCATCAGCCTGTTTTATTTCTAGGGAATTCACTGTCATTTCTGGAGGGAATAAACGCTGGCCTTGGAAATGATTCTTTTAGGGGAATTGCAGCATCTAAGGACATAGATTGCTTTGCAGGAATTCAGGTTTAGAGTTTTACATAAATTGATGTTGACTTGGTGCCAACCAGGGGGAGGTCATTCTGGCACTGCTAATGTTCTCAGACCCATGACTGCCCTGTGTACAGCCAGTCCTTATTTTATTGAGCCACATCGATACTGCTTTAAAAAACTCAAATAAACAAAGGTATGTGACCATCTTACATTGAGCAAATGCGACAGGGCCCTTGTTCAATGGCATGTGTTCACTTCCTGTCTCTGTGTCACATTTTGGTCATTCTCACAGTATACCAACTTATTTTATAACACTATTTCCCAATGTCTAGACTGCAAACCCCAAACACCCACTGCCAGCAGGTCAATTTCAGCTCATATTGACCCTATAAGGCAGAGTAAGACTGCTACCTAGGGTTTTTGAGTCTGTAAATCTTTACAGGAACAGACAGTCAGCCGCGTGTCTCCTGCTGAGGGGTGAGTTCCAACTGCTGACCTTGTGGTTAGCAGGCCATCTGGTAACCTAGGATGCCACTAGGACTCTTTAATAGATTATAGTAGAGTATAAACATGACATTTATATGTACCAGGAAATCAAGAAAATTCATGCAACTCACTTTATAGCAGTATTTAGTCTGGAATCTACACTAGCTCTGTGGTAAGCCTATATGACCTGCTTCTCTCTGGCACCCAGAATCCACCTTCTAACCTTTGTCTTTCTGGAAACAAGACTAGGGCAGAGCTTTAAAGGAAGTTAACCAAAAAAATAATACTCAACTGAACAACAACAACAAAAAATCCATTGCCATAAAATAGATTCTGATTCATGCTGACTGATAGGGTACTTCTAGCCACAGTTCCTCATGTGATACATTGTAATTCTGGACCCTCGTCTGTGGCTATGACCCCTTTTGCAGGGTGTTCTCTGTTACAGGGTCAAGATAAGGTGTATCCGTATTAGATGTAAGCTTGTGAGAGGATGTGACTTAAGTCACTATTCTTTATTTTCCTTGGGCGTTTGGTTTGCTGACCACCACTTGTCTGTCAACTTGTCACCCTGCGGTGACTCGTGCGTTGCTGTGATGCTGGAAGCTATGTCACTGGCATTTCAATACCAGCAGGTTCACCCAGTGTGAAAAGACTAAGAGAGACCCTGAGGAAGAAATAGGCTGCCCATTTCAGAGGAATTAGTCCGTGGAAACTTTAGGAACGCATCGAAACATTATCAGATACTGAAACACCTCACAAATTGCAGCAGAACATTGTCAGAAATAATGCCAAAATATGAGTTCCTCAGGTCGAAGACACCCAAAATATGGCTGGAAAAGTGCTGCCTTCTCAATAGGTTAAAGAAGGATCGTAGGGAAGTCATTTTTTGAACTTTGCCCGGTGGCAATAGGGAAGCTCAGACAGGTCAGATATAGCCCCCACGTTGATACACACTTATGTAATATTATAGAATAGAATACTCAAGTGAGTAACATTCTTGGCTATATGTTTTACAGACCCAGATTGTCAGGCCTTTATTTTGTGACACTATTGGGTAGGTTCAATAACTGAGCTTTTGGCTATTAGCTAATTGAAAGCCATTTGTGCTACCTAAGGTCCTTGGGGAAGGTCCCTAACCCCATTGCCGTTGATGGACTTCTATTCATAGTGACCCTGCATGAGGTTTCTGAGATTAAATCTGTGTGAGAAAAGACAGCCTCCTATTTTTGCTGTGGCATGGCTGGTGAGTGGAAAAACCAACATTTCAGTTAGAAGCTCAACATTTAACCCAGAGCACCAGCCGGACTCCTCAGGGGCAAAGAAACCCTTGGGCTCAAATCCCAACTTAGCTCAAGGTAGTCATTTTGTGGCACTGGCAAAATAAACCACGCTTTCTCAGTCTCAGCTTCAGCATGGCACCATCACGACAGCCAGACGAACGAGACCCCAAGCAATGAACTTCCAAAGCAAATCACAAGGTAAAACTCAATGGATTGAAAAGAACTCTATGAAGGTTGCTAATTTGGAAAGAAGGGACATCTGTGTTTCATGAGCCCAACAACCCAGCTTTTCCTCCGGTCTTGGAGACCATGGCTGCTTTTGCACTTGGCCGCAAGGTGAAGTATTTGGCTTAGATTTGGGGCTCTATTGAATTAAAATGTGTAGATTTAAACATTAAAATTACACTCAATGCAGCCAATGCTCACAATACGGGAAGCATTTGAAGCAGAGGCCGTATGAGAGAATAAATGCTTCTGATATCCATGTCAGGCTACTTACACCAAGGCCAACTTCATGAATTAGTTGAAACCCAGTAAACAAAAAGAAACAACAACAAAAAACCCTACTAATTTCCATGGTTTTGATTCTGGCCCATGGCTACCCTCTAAGACTCAAAATTAAAAGAAAAATCTGTGAACATCTATTAATATTCAGAACATTGAATATACGAATCATTGTATGAATGTAGGAAATTTGATAGTACTAAAAATGAAGTATAATGCATAAAGATAGATACCCTAGGCTTTAGTGAGCTGATGAGAGCACTGGTAAAGTAATAGTCATGGTGTTGGATTGCAATCTGCATGGTTGGCAGTTCAAAACCACCAGCACCTTGATTCCAAATTAGCAGCTTTCACAGAGATTATTTTTAAACCATGTGAATTTTACCTTGTGGTTTTTGAAGTGAGTGGATAATTAGAATATGTGCATTCCCAGTTTGGGGAATAATTTCAATTGTATTCTATTTTAATCTCTCAACTTCTCCGTAACTCATGACTACTTTATTTTTGTTGAAATTTGCACACATTTAATAAACCTCTGTGAAAAACTGAACTTTGCGTGACTTGAGTCTTTTCCCCATTTCCTGAACATGATTTGGGGTTTGAATAATGGTATGGCCTCACAAAGAAAATAAGGGGCAATAAACAGACTAGCAGGCAAAACACATGCAAGCAAACAAACAAACACAGAAACAAAACAAATGCAAAAATAGGAGACCGAAGAGGAAGTAGAGAAACAAAGAGTGTATTCACAAATGGGGCAGACATTTCATAAGATTCATAGGCCAAATACTTAAAGAGCAAGCAAGCAAGCCAGCAAGAAAGCATTCACATATTCTGTTGCTAAAGCAGGGACACACCAACCAAAGCAGAAACTTAGAAAACCTGAAAATTGTGTCCTAGAAATAGCCTAGGTTTTAATTCTGGCTCTTCTGAAAACTCTCTCCAGGTCTTTAATCAATTGTCTTACTTTCACTATGCCTCTACGTCCTAATCCGTAGGCCGTGGTGATTTTAAGAGTTCCCTCTAGCTCCATTACTGTAGGGTTAAAACATTCTGTGGACGCACAAGCTACACATTGATGATACATTCACAAAGTAATCTTGGGGGACAGAGGCTGGGGTAACAGCTCCATCTACTCTTGAATTTCTAAGCCTTTATGAATTATTTGGTTTTGTAGGCTCCTTAGATGGGTGGGAGGGACAGTGAAGTAGAAAACTCACTCCGATCACAACACTGCCACTTCTGGTTTCTCACCACAAAATGTTCCCCAGGACTTGAGAGCCAGATGGCAAGGCTTTTAATGATGCCCTAAGACTCTGAATTCTGTTTTGTATTAAATATCACATGTAAATTATTCATCTGCAGCAGATGTAAATGTATATGATTATACTGCAAAGACCAGCCTGTGGACCACCTGTAGATGTTGGGGACCACTACTGCTTCTCCAGCTAAACTCTAGAATTAGAGTCCAAGTAAATGAGGCAAGAACTTTAGAACAGATATTTATTGCCAGGACTGTCTGCAAAGAACATCGTAATGAAAGGGGTCTTCAAAAAGTTTATTTAAAATGGAATTAAAAGATGATGACTTTTCCCCCCATGAACTTTGTAAACTCCCACCTGCCTAGCATTGAAGGCTTGCTATCTGCCATGTACCATTCTAACTGCTTTATAATATCTTCCTAATAACTTGCTGTGGTAGTCACCTAATCTGGTGTCAATTTAAAGATTAAAAGTGT
>NW_022111370.1:4716388-4717971 GCF_000313985.2 Echinops telfairi | reverse complement strand
GAATCAGTATGCAGTGTCACATTGGTCCATTTTTCATTGCAGGCAAACTGAATGGCCAGGCACACCACTCAAAGTTCTGCCCATTGGGAGTACTTCCCTTCACCACTGTCCTTTAGGGAGATTCCAGAAAGGGGCTGTAGTGCTGCTGCTGTCCACTCGCATATTGTGCAGAGCCATCCATAAACCAAGCATGACTTTTTTGTTATTCAGTTAGATTATCATAAGGAACTCCCCAGGAGGCTATAAGTGCAGACTGGGAGAAAGAAAGTAATGTGACAAGAGTGGAGAATGTGGACATTTGGGCCACTTCTTCATGCAACTTACTTGTCCCTTCAGGTCTTGCTTTGGCCTGATCTCGTATATACCATGTCCATTTATCAATGGAGTCTTACTGCACACGTCCAACTTTCTGACTCTATGGGTCAGACAATACCCAGTTCATGATGGGTAGTGCAGGCTTCTTGGTAACTTACTGGCCCATGGTTAGGGGTTCAGTCTCCACAAGGCCCAGTAAAAGGCCAACAGCTGTTTTTCAAAGGGGCAGTAGTTGTCTGCAGAGGATGGCAGGATTTTACTCAAAAATCCCAACGGTCTACACTGTGATTCACCGATAGGGGTCTGCCAAAGACTCCACACTGCATCTTTAGGTACAAGGGACACTTCTAGCACCATCGGGTCAGCTGGATCATATGGTCCCAGTGGCAAAGCAGCTTGCACGGCAGCCTGAACCTGTTGCAGAGCTTTTTCTTGTGGTGGGCCCCCCTCAAAATTAGAGGCCTTTCTTGTCACATGATAAATAGGTCGAAGTAGAACACCCAAGTGAGGGATATGCTGCCTCTAAAATTCGAAGTCTCACTAGGCATTGTGCCTCCTGTTTAGTTGTTGGGGGTGAGGGCAGATGCAATAGCTTATTCTTCACTTTAGTAGGAATATCTCAACATGTCCTACACCACTCGACCGCTAGAAATTTTACTGAGGTGGAGGGTGCTAGGATTTTCATTGGGTTAATTTCCTAACTTCTTGTACGCAGATGTTGTACCAATGAATCTATAGTTTTTGATACATCCTCCTTAGTGGTTCCAATCAGCATAATGTCATCAATATAGTGAACTAGTGTGACATTTTGAGGAATAGAAAGGCAATCAAGGTCCCTTTGGGCTAAATTATGGCATAGAAGAGTTGTGAAAGTGTAATGTTGCCCCTGCCAGCTGAAGGCAAATTGCTTCTGGTGGTCCTTCAAGACTGGTATTGAGAAGAAGGCATTGGCCAGATCAATAGCTGCATACCAAGTACCAAGAGAAGTATTAATTTGCTCAAGAAATGAAATGACATCTGGAATGGCAGCTGCAATTGGAATCACCACCTGGTTAAATTTATGATAATCCACTGTCATTCTCCAGGATCCATCTGTCTTCTTTACAGGCCAAATAGATGAGTTAAATGGGGATGTGGTAGGAATCACCACTCCTGTATCCTTCAAGTCTTTGATGGTGGCACTGATCTCTGCAATCCCTCCATGAATGCTGCATTGCTTTTGGTTTACTATTTTCCTAGGCAATGGCAGTTCTAATGGTGTCCGCTTG
>NW_022111370.1:4714509-4715971 GCF_000313985.2 Echinops telfairi | reverse complement strand
GGATCCAGCCTTTCCCTCATTCAAGGGGTTGTAGGTCTGTAAACTGGCTCAGGTCTGGGAATTGATTGAGTGATCATGACTGTCTATTCTGCTGTTCACCTGATCTAGCATTCTTCTGCCTGTATAGATCACATAAATATTTAGTAGGTTTCCCATCTATTTCATTCCTAGGGACACTGCGGCTAAGTAGCCAATGCCATAAGTCCACACGAGACAGGTTGCTTTGATAACTACGGAAACCTTGCTGTCTATTATAAACACATCCACCCTGTCTCTGTTGATTCAGTGCTGACACTGCCCACTACTATCACAGGGACCAATCAGCCCCATTGTGGGCAAATGTCGGAGTTTGCTTAGGGCAGTTCCCACTGTTAATCCTGGTGCACATAAAATAGCAAGTACAGGAGTCTACAGAGATGCTGCGGCCCTCTTCACAAACTTGTTCCTTATGGTTGTGGTGAACGGTATGTCCTCAGGACATCCCCTTTTGGGGTCTGTGGGAATATCCTGATAGATCCATTCCAACATACCAATATCCCTAAGCTTTTTGATGGCTTCTTCTACAGTGTACCAATGTAGGTCAGGCACCTCAAGTTGACTACCCAGACTAACACACTTGCTAACAAGTCTGTAAGAATAGGCATTGCTACTTACCCTTGTTAAGTACATATCAGAAGAAAAAATGAAGCTCTTAATGATGGCTTTTTAAAAATACATTTTATTAGGAGCTCTTACAGATATTGTTACAATCCATAGTTCCATTAGATCAAAGCATAATTGTATAATTGCTGCCATCATCATTCTCAATATATTTTCTTTTCTTCTTGAACTCCTGATATCAGCTCCCCTTTATCTCCTCCATCTCCCACCCTACCACCCCCCTGAGCCCTCAGTAACAATATATTATTATTGTTGCTGTTGTTTGGTTTTGCCACAACTTCCATCATCCCATGTATCCCGTCACCTAAAATTCTGGTTTGTTTCTTTCAAGTGGGGTTATCCAGTCATCAGTGATATCAGTTCCTCTTCCCCCTCTATCCTCTCTCTTCCCATATCCTCAGGGAGTCATTATTCCACTTACTGTTTCTGAGGTGTTTATCTTGACTTCCGTGTGTCGAAAGGTCTTGATTGTACCAATGTACGTACACAGGTGTAGCAAGATTAGAGAGGTAAGACTAAGGCCATAATAGTGGGAGGAGGATATTTTAAAAAACTAGAGGATAGGTGTGTGTTTCATCAGTGCTCTACTGTACCTTGGATATAGCGTCCCTTCCATATGACCCATCTAAGGGAGACTGTCCCCTTATTTTACAGGTGGGATTTTGGTCTCCATGTTCATTCACGTCAGTTTGATTACTTGTTTTTAAACCTATACCTATTCCTTTCAACACCTCATGATCACACAGCTGGTGTGATTCTTCCATGTGGGCTTTGTTGTTTCCCTGCTAGATGGCTGCTTGTT
>NW_022111370.1:4701010-4713854 GCF_000313985.2 Echinops telfairi | reverse complement strand
CTCAGATGAGGTGCCAAGCACTGTCCCCTGAGTCAGAAGTCTACTTTCAGGATTCTTCAAGGACTTCATGGCTTACTTTCCATTGCTGATCTGTTGTACTCCCCTCTTTGTTTGCTCCCATGTGGGGAGGGAAGACCAGCCACACTGCCCACACTGTATCTTCAGTGCTGATCTCTATAGTTCTGTGAACTAGGGAGGAGATATCATATCTCGAGCTGGGGCCAGCTTTGCAGTCCTCTCTTGAACTAGCTGTTCTGAGCAGGCACATCACCCTGAGGTCTTGGTGCATCAGAATGAGGTTTAATCTTTCGCTTTCCCTCCTAGTTTGTTCCTATGTGAACGGGACAGGATAGCTGCTATCCCCAGACTGTGTCTTTAGTACTGTCCTCTGTATGATGGTCATCTAGGGAGGGGAAGGTCTTGATTCAAGCTGGGGCTGGGCTTGCAGTCCTCTCCATTAAAGGGCTGCTTGGTGCAGGTACATCGCCGTTGAGGATTGGTGCACTAGAATGAGGTCATTTTTCCCTCTCCCATGGGTGGATTAATGCCTTGCTCCCCCAATGCTATCCCCCCACCTTTCATGCTGCACTCGTCCTTCTGTGCTTGGCTTCACTCAGCATAATTTCCTCCAACTCTTTGCATGAGACAATATGTTTCATTTTTTCATTGCTGATTTTTAGGCATGCATAATACGCCATTGTGTGTATTTACCACATATTTTAAAACCATTCATCTATTGATGAAAATTTAGGTTGTTTCCATTTTTTTGCAATTGTGAACTGTGCTGTGATGAACATTGGAGCACAGATGTCTGGTAGTGGTCTGTTTCTTACTTCTGGGTATATGCCTAGTACAGGGATTTCTGGGTCATATGGTAGCTCGATTTTCATTGTTTTAGGTATCACGAAATCGCTCTTCACAGTGGCTGTATGTATCTACAGGACCACCAGCAGTGGATGAGCATTCCCATCTCACCACAACCCCTCCAACATTTTTTGCTTTTTGATTTTTTTGAATGGACTATCTTTGAGGTTGCTAGGTGGTATTTCATAGTTGTTTTAATTTGCATTTCCTGGATGCCTAATGATAGGGAACATTTTCTCATATGTTTATTGGCCATTAGGGTTTCCTTACTTGAGTCTTCTGCTCAGGTCTTTTGCTCAACTCCTCAATGGAAAATTCTTTTTTTTTTCTTTTCTTGTTGTAGGCTTGTAGGGTATTGTAGATTTTCGTCATAAGCCCTTTGTCTGATATGACATTGCTAAATCTCTTTGCCCAGTGTATGGGCTCTTATTACTCTCTTGATGAAATTCTTTCGATAAGCACGGGTGTGTTATCTGTAGTATGTCCCACTTGTCTATTTTAGCTTCCTCTGTGTGTGTATCATTCCTGATTTCTGAAAGCCTTTGTATGCCTTGTGCCAAGGTTCTTAGGTTTGTCCCAATTTTCTCATTGATAGTCCTAATAGTTTGTGGTTTTACCTCGAGGTCTGTGATCCACTTTAAATTTGTTCTTGTGTATGGAGTGAGGTAAAGGTCTTGCTTCATTTTTCTGCAGGTAGATATCCAGTTCTTCCAGTACCATTTGTTCAAGAGGGTGTCTACTTCCCATTTGATGTTTTTTGGGCCCTTATCAAATATTAGTTAGTTGTTTGTATGTTGCTGATTTTATTTCTGGGTCATTTGTTCCTTTCCATTGCTCCGAGTACCATGCTATTTTGACAACTGGCTGTGTAATAGGTTTTAAAGTCGGGTAATTCATGCCCTCCCACTTTATTCCTTTCCTTGAGGAGTTCTTTGCTAATTCTGGCCTTCTTCCCTTTTCATCTAAAGTTGGTAGTAAGTTTTTCCATTTCTTTGAAGAAAGTTGCCAGTATTTGTTTCAGGATTGCATTGAATTTATACAGTACCCTGGGTAGTACTGATATCTTTACAATATTGAGTCTTCCTATCCACGAACATGGGATATTCTTCCATTTGTGAAGGTCACTTTTGGTTTCTTGTAATAATGTTTTGTAGTTTTCCTTGTACAGACCTTTTTGTTGTTGTTGTTATGTATATCCCTAGGAATCTGTTTTTGTGAAAGGCATTAACTTTTTGATCTCCATTTCTGTATTTTATCCGATGTATATAACAATCCAATAGACTTCTGTTTATTGATGGTGTATCCTGCCACTCCACCAATTCCTCTGTTGCTGCCAGAAATCCTCGTGTGGAGCTTTTGCGGTTTTTAATATATAGAATAATGCCATCTGCAAATAACAGTAATTTCATTTCTTTCCCTAGGCGAATACCTTTGATATCCTTTTGTTGTCTTATGTTATTAGCTAGGACCTCCAGAAGGATGTTTAATAAAAGAGGAGACAAAGGGGAACCTTGTTTGATCCCCTTTTATAGTGGTATTGCTTTTGTCCAGACTCTATTGACTAAAACATTGGTTTTTCATATATAGCTTGTATAATATTGAGGTAGTTTCCTTCCAATCCTGCCTTTGTGAGTGTCTTAATTAGGGATGGATGTTGGATGTTGTTAAATGCTTTTTCTACATCTTTTGATATTGTCGTGTGCTTCTTGTCCTTTTTCTTGACAATGTGATGGATGATGTTAGTGGACTTTTGGATGCTGTACCATTCCTGCCTCCCTGGGATGAATCCCACTTGGTTCCAGTGAATTTTTCATTTTATATACTTTTGTTATCTATTGGACAACATTTTGTTAAGGATTTTTGCATCAATGCTCGTTAGAGATATTGGTCTGTAGTTCTCTATTCTTGTGGGATCCTTGCCTGCCTTTGATATCGGTGTTATACTAGATTCATAGAACTAGCTTGGGAGTTTGCCATCCTTTTCTATGCTCTGGAAGAGCTTGTGTAGAATTGGTGTAGAAATTGTGTAGAATTTCTTCCCTGATAGTTTGTTGAATTATCCTGTGAAGCTGTTGGGGTCAGGAGCTTTTTTAAGTTGGTAATTCCTTTATTACCTTATGTATTTCTTCTTTTGCTATGAGTCTATTCAGATTTTTTACATCTATGTGGGATAATCTGGGTAGGGTTTATTTTTCCAAGTATGTGGCCATATCTTCCAAGTTATTGTATTTATTGGAGTATAGACCTTCCTAGTACTGTGTAATTAATCTTTTAATTTCATTAGGGTCTATTGAAATGTCCCCTGTTTCATTCCTCATCCTGATTATTGATGTTTACTCCTTCCTTTCTTTGGTTATGCTTGCTAATGGTTTGTTGATTCTATTAATCCTTTCAAAGAATGAACTTTTTACTGCATTGGTTTTGTAAATTGTTTTCTTGTTTTCCCACTCCTTCATCTCTGCCTTGATTTTTATTATTTCATTTCTTTTGCTATCAGAGGGATTATTCTGTTGACTCTGTTCCAATTGTTGGAGGGTTTTTGGTAGCATATTGACCATAAGTCTCTCTTTATTTTTCAAAAATGCATTTATTGCTATCAAACATTCTGAAAACTGCTTTTGACGTATCCCATAAATTTTGGTACCTTGTGCTCTTATTCTCATTAGGTTCTAAAACTTGCTAATTTCACCTCTAATTTGGGCCAGTACCCATTCATTTTGAAGAAGTGAGTTGTTTATCCTCCAAATGTTTGCCCTAGTTTTTTGACCTTCCTTTTATTGATTTCCTGATTTATTGCATAGTAGCCGGAGAAGGAAGACTGACTGCTATATGTTTGAATCTACTCAGGCTTGACTTGTGACCCAGCAATGTGGTCTATTCTTGAATATGTGCTATAGGCACTTGAATAGAATGTGAATCTTTTTGCATGTGGGTGAAGAGTTCTATGTCTACCAAGTCAAGTTGCCTAATTGTAGAGTTTAGTTCTGTGACCTCCTTGTTGAACTTCTTTCCCATTGGTCTATCTTTCTCAAAGAGTGGTATATCAAAGTCTCCTATTATGATTGTTGAACTTGTGTTCTCTTTTCTCATCTTTTGAAGAATTTGGTTGATGAATTTTGTGAGTTTCTCATTGGGCATGCAAATATTTATTATGCTCACTGGCTCTTGATTTACTGATCCCTTGAGCATTATATAGTGCCCCTCCTTATCTCCTGTTATGACACACCTGGAGGCTAATTTAGTCAGAGATTAAAAGCGCAACTCCTGCTTTAGATTGCTGTTTGCTTGGTATACTTTCTGCCAGCTTTTGATTCTCAGCCTATTTTTGTCTGCGAGCTTACTATGCATTTCTTGCAGACAACAGGTTGATAGGTTATGTTTTCTAATCCAGTCTGTTAGTTATGTTTTCTAGTCCAGTCTGTTAATGTGTGAGTTCAGACCATTGAGGTTCAGAGTTATTATATCTATCTGCGGATTCTTAATTTTTTTCTTGTACCTTTTGTGTTAGGTATTTGCCTACCTCCCTCTTTATCAATATTTTGTGTACATGTGCGTGGGGCTCATTCTTGTCTTCTTTTCACCATTAGGCCACTACTATCTTGGGGGTTATTTTCAATGTGCTGGAGTTGAGCTTCTGGCTGGACTTGAGCTATGGGAGTCATCTGTTTGTGCTTGGTAATTGTTGGTCTTCTGTGCAAGGTGAGTTGGCAATCATTTTTTGTAGTTCTGGGTTTCTTTTAATGCATTCTTTGAATTTTTCTTTGTGAGGGAAAACTCTTACCTCTCCATCTATTTTGATGGATAGTTTTGCCAGGTGGTGGATTCTTGGGTTGGTGTTTTCAACTTTTGCAAGATGCTACTCCACTCTCTTCTCTTCTTCATGGTATCTGCTGACAAATCTGAGTATATTCTTATCTGAGTACTCTTGTAGGTGACTGCCTCTTTTTCTCTAGCTGCTCTTATGATTTTCTCTTTTTCCTTGAAGTTGAAAAATTTGACTATTATATGCCTTGGTGAATTCTTTCTGGTGTTCAGTCTCATTGATGTCCTCTTTGTTTCCTGAATGATTGATGGATTCTCATTCATCATGTTGGGAACGTTTTCTTCTAGGAATTCCCTCACTATTTTTGCTGTTGATTTCTTCGTTGTGCCCTGATTTGGTATCTCAATTATTCAAATGTGGTTCCTCTTCATAGCATTGCTCATTGTTCTCACATTTTCTTCAGCTTCTTTGAGTGTCTTGTTTGACTGCCTTTCGCATTTGTCGAACTCTGCATGGATATCTTCTAGATCGCTGATATGGTTCTCTGCTTCTTCTAGTCTATCTTGTTCTTTGAGTTTGTTGCCTCATCCATTAATCCTTTTATTTCCCTTTGATATGCGGACTCTATCTTCTCTATTATTTCATCCTTTTCCTGAATTGATTCCCTCAAATCCTGTATGACTCTAAGCAGCATGCATATTTCTGTGGTCATCAACATCTGCTCCTTCTATGACTGTTGTTAGGTTCAGAACTTCCCTCAACATTGCATTTTGTTTTTTTTGTTTTCTTGTAGAGCTTGTTGATACTGGTAGATGTCTGTGTGTTATTTTGGAGGAGCTGGGGCAATTTTCCCAGGTGTCAGGGAGCCTTGAATTTTCTTTATGAGAAACTAGTGTGAGTAGATCTAAGGCATATCTGTAGCACACTGTGTTGTGGTATTCGGCTACTTTAAAAAATCTAACTAGAGTTTTAGTCTCTCTGTAGACAGCTGGATTACCTATTTGGAGGGCAGATGAGATGGCCCTTTCAGGGAGCATGGGCAGGGCAGTTGCAGGCAGTGAGGGTAGTGCTGTGCATGGCAACGTCACGGATAGCCACAGCAGTGTTGGGGCCAGAAGCAGCAGAGAGCTGGGGCAGGATGGCTAGTGTTAGCAGAGGTAGGCAGTCCATAGCACTGGGCCTGAGCAGGCTGTGGAACCCCACTGATGCAGGCTGGCAGGGTTACCAGGGGGCCAGGCTGGCAGTTGTAAGGTTTGTGGTTCTAGGCCAGGTCAGCAGGGGGCCCCTAGAGCTTGTGTTGTCTGGCAAGGAGGTGGTGGGATTGGACCAGGCTGGCAGGGGAGCGAGCAAGAACAGACTGGCTGACAAGTGGTTCAAGGGTCTGGGTGGATATGGTGGGGGGCACAGGATTGGGACTGACTGGTGAGGAGGCTGGCCATGGGTCTGGCCAGGTGGCAGGCAGGCTGTGGGTCTGGGGTTGGCCAGCAGAGAAGGCGGAGTGCTGGCATGGGGTTATGTGTACTATTGGCAGAGCTGGGAAAGGCTGACTGGGCAGCTGTGTGGTCAGGGTGGCCAACAGCTAGAACGACAGGTCACCAGCAGGTGAGGTATAGCCACAGTGTGAAGACCCATGGGAAGAAGGCGCTGAATTCCGACCATGGTCGCAAGAGCCATGGATGCTTGGTGGGTTAGTTCCTGGCATAAAGATAAGCATTGCCAGCCAATGGGGTGGGGATGGTGCAGGCTTCAGTCATGGCTGCATGCACCACAGACAGGCTGCAGGTGGGTACCTGTCGCAGCATCACGTGTCTTTCAATCAGATGATGGGTGGGGTCCAGCCATGGGAGAAGTCTCAGATGGATAGATGGAGGGGTCCAGCCGTGGATGCTGGAGCTGCAGGCAGGCGGCAGGCAGGCAGCAGGCAGGTTATGATCCCAGCTGCAAGAGCCACAATCAGATGAAGAGAAATGTTCTGGCTGCAGGGGAAGTCCCAGGTAGACAGTGGGTGAGCTCTGGCTGTGGCTGCTGGAGGTGTGGGTAGGTGGTGGGTGGGTTCTGGTCACGGCTGCAAGAGCCATGGTCAGACAATGGGGAGGGATCTGCCTGTGATAAAACTTGCAGGCAGATGGTGGGCAGGGGCTGGCCATGGCAGGAACTGCAGCAACACAGGTGATGCAGAATAGGGTATCCCTGGCCCCAGGCTTCAGGTCACTGGCTCCCTACAGGGGAGGGATGGGTACTAGAGGGATGGGTGGGGAGGACAACCCCTGGGTCAGCAAAGAGCACCGGGGTACCATAAGGCTAAAATCATATGTCCTGGCTTCCCCACTCAGCCTTCTGATCCCCAAGCCCAATGATCACCTGGAAGCTGCCAACATGGCCTGCTTACCTGAGTGCCATCTTGCTGGAAGTCTAATGATTCCATTCTCCTTGTTCCAGTAATTAGTGTTTATGGATGTAGCAGTCTAAAAGTAAATCAGATGATGCATTCCAGTGGGAAAATCTGCTAGAAAAGACCTATTTAAAGTTGTAAAATAAAAGATGTCACTTCAATCACAAAGGTGTTATCTGACTCATGCATGCATTTTGTTGTGTTGCATGTGGAACTGATGCATGTGGAAGTTCAAACTCAACTCACAGCCACAGAGTTGATTCTGACTTATAGTGACTTTATAAGACAGGATAGAACTGCTCCTGTGTGATTCTAAGACTATAAATCTTATGGGAGTAGAAAACCTCATTTTTTTTCACAAGGAATTGTGGGTGCTTTTGAACTGCAGGAGACCTTGTGGTTAGCAGCCCAATACGTAACCCACTGTGCTACTAAGGCTTAGATAACACTCGCCAAACACATTTTGGTGCCTCAAATGTTATACTTGTTTCTGGGTATATTTGACCTGCTGACTCCAGAAATGTCTCACCAGTGTTCTCCTGTCAGCTCTATTTTTTATATAGAGGACATATGCCATAGACCGGTCTTCACACTGTACTCAACCATGACAAAGTAGGATATTTTAATGTAGTGTTAGATAGCTTAGATAGAAGAAGTGCAGTTTTGTGTTGTACTAAATGTTTAGAGCAAGTGATATTTCACATGGTATCCTTGGATCCAAGGATATATTTGAACAGTGCAAACTACCTAAACTTGGAATTTTCCTCAATATCACTTCACCTTTATTCGGTATTGGGTAGCAGGCAGTTTTAAGTTATTATGTTAAAAGGGGGCCTGTAAATAATGATCCCTGATGAAGTAGTGGCTTGCTAACCACAAAGTCAGTCATTGATGCCCAGCAGTAACTCTGCAAGAGAAAGATGAGGCTTTCTGGTCCCATGAAACTTTACAGCCTTAGAAACCCACAAGAGTGCTTCCACTATGTCCTATAGGGTTGCTACAAGTCATAATTGATTGGTGGTGTGTTTGGTACAATAGCTAGAGATTCAAATGTTTGAAACCCAAAGTGGGCCTTTCAAAATTCAGACTTCCTTATTAAAGTTAAAATGTTCCAATCTTATCATGAGATGACACAGCTTCTCCCCCCTGTGCACAGAAATGCTTAAAAACAGAAAATAGGGTTTTCCTTATAAGGAAATTATAAATTTCTTATAAGAAATTTAGAGTCAGCCTCACCTCTGAAACACTTAACATGAATTATCCATTGACTTCTATATCTTAAAATGTGTTCTGAAATGTCATTACATAATTCAAAAAATAAAAATTTAGATCTTCCAAATATTTACGAAAACTGTTATAAAGCCTGACTTTTTGACAATTTAAATTGCCCTCACACCTTCCATATGTGTGCCTTTTCAATTTTATTTTACATTTTCCACTCCTTTTAAGCATGTTCTGGTTTTGCAGTATACAACTTATAGTGTCTCTATATATTGCACAGACTCTAATACTAAAAAGAAAAACCCACTGACGTCTAATTATTTCTAACTCTTAGTTAGCCTATAGGACAGAGAAGACATGCCCTTTTGGGTTTCCAAGCCTTTACATCTTTTAACGACTACAGAGTGACTGCTGGGTTCCAGTCACTTACCTTATGATCGGCAGCACAATGTGTAACCAATTAGCCACCACGGTTTAATAGATAGCTTCCCTTGGAAGTTTCTGAATATCTAATTCTTTTTCAAGTATTTCTTTTTGTGTGCTATCCAGTAGTTTGTGGGTCTGACTTCTTTTCATATATAGAACTCTGATGACAAATTAGTAAATTAATATAAATTAATAGCTGAAAATATAATGGAACACTATATCTAAGAAACTAGAGCTAAAGAGGTCCACCCAAGGCAATTTTCTGAATCAGTGCCCCAAATAATCCCAGGAACAGGCCTAAAAAAGCATGACACCAAGAAAATATATATATTTTTAATTTTGTTAGGCTCTGTAATGAAAGAGGAAAACAGAAGAATCGACATACATGAATTGTTGTTTTGTAGAAGAACACAGAATATACAAATGACATGCCAAAGAATAAACAAATACAATCAGAATGCTCCTTAGACTGATGATGGCAAGACTTTTTTCCAAGGTCATTACTGGTGATGAGACATAGGGATATTCTTACGACCTCAAAAGTAAACATCAATCAAGCCAGTGGAAGACACCATTGTGGGGATGGCACAGAACCAGGTAGAGTTTTGTTGTGCTGTGCATAGGTTCACTATGGGTTGGAATCAACTCAATGGCACTTAATGACAACAACAACAACAAAAACAACTGTTTTTTTATAATATGGGGATTACTTGTATATAATATGGTGTTTGCCCAACATACAAATTATATAACATCATAATTCACAGAATGCATTTTGACATTAAGTGACTTATGACTGTGCTGTGAATCAGAGGCTCCCAAAATTTAATAAATGTGCATAAGATCGCACAGCTAGTACAGAGGAGAAACAGAAAGTCAGCTCAGGTCTATGAGAATTCAAAGTCTGTTCACCAACCCATTACTTTATACTAAGATGGAGCTGAAAAATTTTGATTGCTTTTTGGTCTAATGGGATTTGTAGATGTTTGACCTCGACAAAAATGTTCAATTAATTCATGAAATCATCCAATATTCTGTGATACTTGAGTACACTGAATTTTTCTTCGGGTCACGTTGCATAAATAAAACCCATTGCAGGACATCTAGTGACGAACCATGTGACAGCCTGCTTCTAAAAAGACTGCAGCCTATAAAGTCACCATAGGTTCGAATCACCTCCTTGGCAATGGGTTTGGTTTGGTGTCAAAGCCATTGCTGGCCTGACTGTGCAGGCACATTACACAAGGCTATACGGTGTTTTGGAGACTGGACAAGGTTATGGCAGAGATAAATCATTATTTGTAAACTATTAAAATATTTGATGAATAGATATAGGAAAAGTTTGGTTGGGTAGCTTGAATTCTTGTAAATTCTCTCATGCATTTATACTCCTGAAAAAAAATTAGTATTTTTTGTTTGGGGTAAGCTGTGGATTCAATAAAAACAATCAAGCAAGCTAAATCTTTTAATGTCTTTGTCCGGAGAGTCAATTTTGACACAGTATTGGCATTGATTTGGTGTGAAAGTCCCAGTATTCTTTTCTAATTTTTTTCCCCTTCAGTTTTTATTTATTTTTCTCCTTCCTACTTTTTTTTTTGATCCCAATTACCTAATGAGGTCTGGAATGCACATCTTGTTGTTTTAGCCCAGAATTACCTCTGTTTGTTCTTGGAAATAGTCCTTATTTTGCTTTATTTATAATGATTTAATAGAAACCATTGAATTTATGAGTTTGGGAAATGCTGAGGCTTGCCATGCCTCAGAAAATCTTCCCATTTCCTAGAATTATTAAATGACTGTATGTACAAAAACAATTATTTTACATAAGATAATAAGACAAACTAACTGTCCTAAGATATTGACAGGAATATTTGGTCATTTTTCTGGCCAGGGAAAACTCAGTTGTAGGCTGTTGTTTAGTTTAATTTATTTATATTTTAAAGAAGTGTTAAAATGGAAAAGATATTTTGTTAGTTACTTCTTCCCGTGCCTTTCTGAAGGTCCATATGTTCTTCAGAGGAAAATTGAATTTAGCTTCCTTTGAGTCTCTACAACATTTTAAAAGACCTATTTGATGTGCAGGAAGAGTTGTAGGTATTTTAAAATCAGAACTAATGTCAACTACATGACGAAAGTTCAAATTGTATTTTTTCAATACTTTGAAAACAAAAATTTGGGTCAGATTCAAAAGTTCAATCTCTTTGGCTGATATTTGGAAGTAAACTCACACACTGGTGAGGCATATTTACACATTGTGTTTTTTTTCCCCCAAGAGGTTTCAGGAGGTCATACATTTGTCCAGATTTTTCGGTAAACAGGTTTTGCTTTGAACTGGTATATGACGTTGTTATAGCTTCTGTGACTCCCCTCTCACTGGTGGAGTGGGTTCATTTTCTCGAAAGGAGAATAGATTTCTCTACACAAGCCCACCAAATTTGGGAGAAAATAATCAATTGAGAATTACCAAAATGATCTGTTGTTTCTGTATGCCTTCAAGTTAATTCCAATTCACAGTGATTCTATATCGTAGAAAACTGCCCCATAGAGCTTCCCAGGTTGGTCTGAGCCTGCTATGAACTACTTATACCTGATACAGGTTGTGGGGGAAAAAGGGACTATTTCAGTGCTTGATCTCAGATTAAAATCCAGTTTGACACATTGAGCTTCAGGGTACTAAACTGGTCGTTGGGAGGAAGTTGCGCTATAATCCTTTGTTTCCTCACTACTTGTTTGGTTGCTTTTTGTTTGTTTGTTTGTTTTCTTGTCTGGTTTTTATTTTGCTCTGTCCCTGGAACTGAGTTTTCTCATTTGAAACGGAAGGAACCCATCATAACAGTGATTTTCAAACTGACTCCTTAAAGGTGGTTCCATAGAACTGTCTCACGACATTCCTGACTTGGACAGGTTTCACAGATTAAGATTCTTCAAAGACTTGATTACATTAAAGTGATTCTAGTGCTACAAAATGGAGATGGAATGCTCTTCACCTCTAGTGTGCTATGATATGTAAGCGCTTTGCTTTATTTTAACTTATTTAGCCATTGGGAGGTCTTGACATAGGTTTGAATGAGCTAGAGGAAGTAAGGCCTGGATTGGCACTGTGGAAATGGCAATTTGCTTTTACTTATTGACAGTGTATCTGCTATGCCCAGAAGAAGCAACACTAGAGGTGCTTGTCTGCTGTTTGAAACAGACTGTGGGTTTTAGAAGTGACCTACATTTTAAGCATTTTGGAAAATATAAAGGGCAATATTTCCTACAGGAGATTATATAGATAACTGCTCCTTGAGGTTTAAAAACTTTAAGTGTTATATTTATTCCTGGCAGTTTTTTTAAACCACTTACCTTGCAGTTAGCAGCTCAATTTGTAACCGACTGTGCCATCGGGGGTCCTTGACTTTTTTCATAGAACCCAGCAAGTCCATTCCTTGGTAATTGTACAACAGAAATATGTACATGTGCCCATGATAAGACACGTACTAGTGTTCCTAATAGCATTATTTGTGATAGCCTTCGTTGGAAACTACCCAAATGCCCATCAGCAATGAGAAGGATAAATAACATTTTGTGGCATTCTCACAATAGAAAATCATTTAGCAGTGAGAATGATTGATATGAAACATCACACACATATAGAGATGTGCCTCACAAACATGAAAGAGTACATAATTATCAGTTCCTTGATAAAATACAACAATAGGCAAAATGAATCTGCGTTGTTGGAAGTCAGGAGAATGGCTACCATAGTCTAAGGAGATGGAATAGTCACTGGTGAAGAATGTGAGACGAGTTTCCCAAGTCCTGGAAATGCACGATTTCTTGATCTAGGCGCTCATCATATGAGGGTTTAGTTTGTGAAAATTTGATAAACTTATACTCATGACTGTGCGCTTTGTTGTATGTAGAATATATTTGTTAAAATATTGAAAACAGTCTTCTTGTTTCGTCTTTGACCAAGTACTAAAGTGGGCATGACCCAAACTGAGAAGAAACAACTGTAAATATCTATGGAGAACTGGAACTTGAAATGTATCAAGTATGAATATGGGAAAATTACAAGTTGTCAAAAATGAAATGGAATGTAGAAGATCAATATCCTAGGCATTAGACAGCTGAAATGGACTGGCATTGCCAATTTTGAATCAGACAATTACATGGCTTACTATGGAGGGATGAAA
>NW_022111370.1:4699826-4700743 GCF_000313985.2 Echinops telfairi | reverse complement strand
TACAATGTTGTCTGTGATAGGATAATTCCATCTGTATACAAGGAGATCAATCAATACAACTATTATTAAAGTTTACGCACCAACCACAAAAGCGAGTGAGGATAAATTGAAAAATTGTACCCATGTATTCGGTTTGAAATTGCCATTTAATCAAGATGCACTGATAATTACTGAGGATTTGAAGGCAAAAGTTGGAAACAAAGAGCAAAGAACAGTGGATGGAACATATGGACCTGGTGATAGAAACAAAGGAGACTGATTGATAGAATTGTGCAAGATCAATGACCTCTTCATTGTAAATATCTCTTTTTATACAGCACAAAAGTGCCTATACCAATGACCCTTTTCAGATGGAATACACATAAATAAAATTGTTTACCTTAATATCAGCACTAAAACGAGAGCCGGGGGTGACTGTAGAACAGACCATCATTTTCTCATATGTTCAGTTTGAAGCCAAGGAATATTAAAACATGTGCAGGAGAACCAAAATACAACCTTGAGGCAATTTCTTAATTGTCAAAGCACTGAAAATCCTGGCCACGTTGACACAAAACCTTAACTTTCAGAGGAGACAAACCAGGAGTTGAATTTAGGAATGCTAGCACCTTCTGAAATTTGAGGGAGGTTTGGTTTGAGATGCTTAGGAGGAGGAGGCAGCATCTCTTTCCCAGTTAAATGCTCAGGTCTCTCTCCAGGACTTCTGGGTTCCTGCATTCTATGCTCTTGGCATTTACCTGGCTGGATTACCTCCCAGATACGATAAATGACAATGGAGGACCATATCTGAATGCCTCTTCCTTCCCTATTGCCACAAGACAACATTAGACAAGCCTCTGTGATCCATCCTTTTTCACCTATTTTGACACCAACTATCCTTCCCACAACTGAAGTAGTTAGTTAGTTTTTGTGCCAAC
>NW_022111370.1:4690193-4699382 GCF_000313985.2 Echinops telfairi | reverse complement strand
GGTTATTAGGAAAGCTAAGACGTTACTACAAGTCAGGATCAGCAAACCTTAAGGATACAGTCACTGGTCTCAGCCAGCAGCCCAATCTCTCAGGCTTTCAGCCATGTGCACCCTTGGCCTTTGCCTCGGTGGGCTAGGAAAGCAGCAGACCTGTCACCCTGCCTCACATGTTCCATAGTCTTGGGTCAGATCAAAAGGTAGTCCATAGTCGGGGGCTGCTCCTCTCGGTCTCAGGGCCACTGTCTCAGAGGCATCTGATCACAAGAGAGATCTTGAATGTGCTCTTCCAAGCTCCTGAGGGTTTTCCCTCTTTTCTGTTGCTACATCAAAGATAGCTCATCTTCGTAGTCAGGTAACGAAAACTGACCAGTGCCCTTCCTTAGTGTTACACACATTCCATTTACACAGTCCCACCCAATCATTTGGTACATGTTACGGAGATTTGAGTGGAAGAGTCATCATAAGAAATTTTCACTCCATCACACCAGACTCTATCCCTTGTTGACCTAGAAGGAATGTATACAAATCACATGCAAATGAACAATATTCACACATCTAACTATATTTCAGTTCAAGTTGGAGCTGTTTAATTATTTTTATCACTTATCTTTTTTTAACTAATAAATCATTTTATTGGAGGCTCTTACAACTCTTATAACAACCCACACATCAATTGTGCCAAACACATTTGTACATATGTTGCCGTCATAATTTTCAAAACATTTTCCTTCGGCTTGAGTCCTTGTTATTAGCTCCTCTTTTTTTCCCCTTCTCTCCCCCTCCCCCCTCATGGACCACTAATAAATGATAAATTATTATTATTTTCATATCTTACACCATCCACCGTGTCCGTTAGCCCAGGGTTCTGTTGTTTGTCCCCCTGAGCTGGGTTGGTTATACATCGATCATTATAATTGGTTCCCCGTTTCTCCCCCTTCTCCCTACACCTTTTTCGTACCCTCATGGTATCTCTACTCCCATTTCTGTTCCTGAGGAGTGTATCTGTCCTAGATTCCATGTGTTGAGAGCTCTTATCTGTATTGTGTACATGCTCTGGTCTAGCCAGATTTGTAAGAAATGTGGTCATGATAGTGGGGGGCGGGGGTATTGAAGAAATAGAGCATTGTTGTGTGTTCCGTTGGTGCTATGCTGTATCCTGGGTGCTCATTCCTTCCGTGTGAACCTTCTATGAGGGAATGTCCAATTGTCTGCAGATGGGCTTTGGGTTTCCTCTCTGACCCTCATCATTTGCATCAATATTTGTTTGTTTTGGGTCTTCCAATGCCTTATACCTGATCCAGTTGAAACCTCATGATCACACAAGCTGGTGTGCTTCCTCCATGTGGGCTTCTTGCTTCTCTGCTAGATGGCCGCTTGTTTAATTTTAAGCCTTTAAGACCCCAGACACTGTCTTTTAATAGCTGGGCACCAACATTTTTCTTTACCAAATTTGCTTATGCACCCATTTTGTCTTCAGTGATTCTGTCGGGAAGGTGAGCATCATGGAATGCTAGGTTATTAGAACAAAGTGTTCTTGTGCTGAGGGAGTACTTGAGTATAGACCCAATGCACATCTGCTACCTTAATACTTCACATTTAAATATATGTACATAGGCCTATATTCCTATTAATGTATTTATATATTTACATATGTCCATTCCTATATTTGTATCACTATAAATATCTTTTGCCTCCTAATGCTTTCCTCTATTTATTTTTACTTTCCTTCTGTCCCACTATCATGTTTGCCCTTCACTTGACTCTCAGTACTTTCTCTCAGCTACATTGCACTTTATCAACCCACACCAGACATTCTATACCTCCTCACCATCGGTTTTAGATCTATTATTGTTCCCTTGTCCCTGGGTTTGTTGGCTTCTCCTTCTTTCTCCTACCTCCTCCCCTCCCATGTCCCTCAGAGCCGTCAACCCTGTTCTTTTCTTCTTGGGGTTGGCTATCCTGCCAATCTTATATGGATAGACTTGAGAAATAAGAAGAAAAAGGAAAACAAATCTTCTAATAGCTCCAGATCTGTCTGCTGACCCTTCTGGTTGTTTTCCAGTTGGATCTGGTGAAGTGCCATGCCCTGCCCTCCAATTCCAAAGTCCATTTTCACGATTCCTCAGAGACTTCATTGTGTTGCTCTCCTTGCTGCTCGGTTGCGCTCCCTTTATGTTTTGCTCTGGTGAGTGTGTGGGGTCAGACGGGGTACAATACCCACACTGTGTCTCCAGTGCTGTCCCACTTAGCACTGTGAGTCAGTGAGGGGGCATTGTGTCCTCAGTCCTCTCTGTGCATTGGCTGGTCTGAGCAGGAATATCATCCTTGACGCTTGATGGATCAGGATATGCGGTTCTCTCTCTCTCTCTCTCTCTGAGTTGTTGTTTAATTGTTAACAAGACTATTGCAGTGATAAAAATAGCCAATTGAATATGAAATTTATTATTTCCCACCATAAGAACATAGGACCATGGAATTTTATTATTATTAGTATTAATTAAAATTAGCAGATCTCTTTAGAACACGAAGCTTTGGATAAAACAGAGACTTTCATATGAGATAGAACTCACACCTCTCCAGGAGAAGGACCTGGGAGTTGCTTCGTTAAAATATCAGCCCAGAAAACCCTTTGGTGTCGATGGGATCATGGACCAGGCATCTTAGACCCAGAACAAAATCATACGCAAGGTGACTGGGGGAGGTGAGAGAATGGAGTGGGGACCCCATGCCCATCTGTTGACAATTGGACATCCCCCTATAGAGGGGTCACAGGGAAGAAATGAGCCAGTCAGGGTGCAATATAGGACTGATGAAACACACAACTCTCTTCTAGTTCTTTGGTGCTTCCCACCACTATCATGACCTCAATTCTACCTTACAAATTGGATTAGACCAGAGCATGCACACTGCTACAGACAAGAGCCCACAACACAGGGAATCCAGGATAGATAAACCCCTCAGGGCCAACAATGAGAGTAGAGAGGCCAGGAGGATAAGGGAGGGTGGGAGGAGAAAGGGGAAATTGACCACAAGAATCAGCATATAACCCTCTCTCAGGGGCATGAATAATGGAGAAGTGGGTGAGGGGTGAGGAGGACGATATAAGATATGAAAATAATAATCTATAACTTATCAATGATTTGTGAGGGAGGGTGGGTTGAGGAAGGAGGGGGAAGAAATGGGGAGCTGATATTAGGGGCTCAAGTAGAAGAAAATGCTTTGCAAATGATGGTGGCAGCATATGCGCAAATGTGCTTGACACACTGGATGAATGTATGGATTGTGATAAGAGATGGAAGAGCCCCCAATAAAAGTACTTAATAAACAGAAAAGAAAACCCTTTGGGTCATTCTGTTCTTTCACGTGGAGTCTTTTTGAGTTGGAATTGACCCATGGGCACCAAACAGCCACCAGCACAACGGATCTTGGGGACACCTTTCAGATGAGAGATCTGCACTGTCTATAAGCTTTACGTAAAGTTCATGCCCTCAATTGACTTAAAGGTAAAATACAGTGATTGAAACTGTTAAAAATCCCCCAAACTCACTGAAATCTGAACATTAGATTTTTTCCTGAAGAGTTAGATGGATGTAAAAATCCCACTGGTAACGAATGGATCCTGACTCACGGTGACCCTACCTAAGATCCTCCAGGATGTCAATCTTGATGGGAGCAGACAAGCTCCACTTGTCTCTTGCAGTATAAAGAAGATGAGAGCAGGGCGTTTCTGGCCTGGCTGCTAATAATTTAGCCCTGTCCTGCACCACCTGCAGCCATCAGGCTCTGGAGCACGAAATGCAGAGGCAATGGTTTGGTCCCTGTTTTTTTTTTAATTAAATCATTTTATTGGGGGATCGTAAAACTCTTATCACAACCCATCCATCCATCCATTGTGTCAAGCACATGAGTACATTTATTGCTCCATCCACTGCTCTGTGCTAGCAGATCATTGGCATGGCTCTAGAGCCCTTTCTTGCCAGCTTTGTCAGTTTGGGTCCGGTTTTTTATGGTTGGCATGTGGTTTCCTGGACAAGAAAAACCCCCAAATCAAAAAGTACCACCACCACCTACTGCTGTCAAGTGAATTTTGACTCACAGAGACGCTGTGGGGTGGAATAGAACTGTCCTGCAGGGGTTCTGAGGCTGTCAATCTTTATGGGAACAGACCATCACATCATTCGCTCAGAGTGGCTGATGGGCTTACATCGCCCACCTTGTGGTTAGCAGCCCAATGCTGGAAGGCACATGCTTGGTACGAAGTTTCCACTCAACAAAACCCTTCTGGTAGTTATTTGTGAGGGTTAGAGTTTATGTAAGGTGCCACTACAATGCCAAAGTAAATACTTAATATATATAGTCTACCTTTAGTGTGAAAGCAGAGCCAGATGACATGCCTTTTTTCTAAAGCACTTTTTAATGATATAATTCAAACAGGAACATTTGAATCCTGGTTCTTTGCCCCCCCCACACTCACGTCTATATTCTTAACCATTTCAATTTCCCCAATTCTTTTTATGTGACAAGTGAAACAATAATTTCAGCTTTCTTGAAGTTATTCCTTAATGGTGAATTCATCCCTGCCCACCCTCACCCCCGCCCCATTCTAACTTCTTCCATCCTCCCACACCTGGGGTTCATTTTCCTTTGTTTCCAAATCAGGACAAAAAACCTTGGCTATGGGAAATATTTATTGGGTGCCATTTAGACAAATATAAGAATCTGATTGAATACTCTCCCCCAACTGTCTGCTGAAACTAACCGCGGGGTTGCCATGGATACTGGGTGTTTGGCCTCTGCTCCAACACATTAGAGCCTTTTTCTTTCAACAATGTGAGAAGCACAGATGTTGCTATACATTGTATTCGTAATCAGCTTGGATCGCTTTGCAAAGGAATATCTTGGGTTTGCTTCTGCAGAGAGATGGATGGAAAACAGAATGCCTCATGCCGCCTCTTCCATTTTCTCTGCCGACATCATCTTTACCTTTCTCTCCGTTTCACTTCATTGAGCTAGATTGCTCTTCTTTTGATATTTACTGGGAAATAAAATTCTCCACTGTATATTTTGTAATACACCACAGGGGTATCTGCTAGCAAAATTGCATACTGCTTTGGGTATTGGATTTGAAACAAAGCATACTTGAAGGAGAGAGAATGCAAGAAAATATCAGATTTTATTTGCGAGAAAGACCAGGTTGATTGTAATTTCGTCAAGGGAGCTTTGCAGGAAACTGGTTGTGTATTCTTGGGAAAATTAGTTAAGCGATGTAGTCTTAGAGTGTCTGGGTGGTGAAAATAGTAAATGCAGTGAGTTCTAAATGAAAAGTTTCAGGACCCGAATCCATCCAGCAACACCTTCGAAGAAAAGGTCCAATGATCTATTTTCCCAAAACAGGAAACTCAGAACTTGATGAAGCAGAGGTGCCAGAGGGAATGGAAATCTTCACAGCAATAGAAAAAATACTAACCTTAGTTTCCTTATCTGCAAAATAAACATTATCGTGGTTACTTCCTGGAGGGGTTTAATAAAATCTTGCATGCAGGACTTCAGTACCACAGTGTGGTACAGTGCATGGTTTGATATGACTCTTTTGTCCATAGTCTTTGTAAATTCCACCCAATGACTGGGTGCTGTAGTATTAGGCGCTGTCAAGACCTTACTGACTCACAGTAACCCTACGGACACCAGAATGAAAACACTGCTTTCTGTCCAGCACCACCCTCCACTGTTGTTGTGGAGCTTATTGTTACAGCCGCTCTGTCAATTCATCTTGTTGTGGGTCTTCCTCTTTCTCAGTGACTCTTGACCAAACACACTGTCCTTTTCCAGGGCCTGATCTTGTACTTCTTCCTCCAAGATAGATTTGTTTGTTCTTCAGGCAGTACTTTGAATAGTCTTGGCCCAAACTGTAATACAAAATGCATCAATTCTTCTCTGGTCTTCCTTATTCAATCTAACTTTCATTTGTATATGAAGCAACTCAAAATACCACGATTTCGGTCATGTATACCTAAGTCCGTAAGGTAAATTTCTTGCTCTTAAACACTGTTAAGAGGCCTTGGGTAACAGATTTGTCCAATGCAATATGTTGTTTGAATCCTTGATTCCTCTTCTTCCTTTGTGGAGACAGAAGAAGTCACGCATGACTCCCATGCCCTTTTAAAAAATATGTATTACTCTAGTATCACCATTGTTCATGATTTCTATAATGATAAAAGGGGACTAAAGGGACCATGCCAAGGATTGCCAGAAGAAGCCAGCCCCTAGCACATCATTATGGGTGCGGTAGGCACAATTGTACAGCGATTATAAGTAGAGCTTATATTAAAGTTATAGAGAGCATGAGAGATAGAAGAGAAATATAGAAATAAGTGGAGGCAGACACAATTCATGGTAGCATGCTCACCTCAGCCCCACTTGGTGGTTCACGTGGAGGGAGAGAGAGAATCTTTAATGCTAACCAAGGCTTTTATATTCTCTGGGGACATTCAAGCCCCCTAATTACAGGTGAAGACATACATCACAGGAAGGTGTGGTGCTATAGGTAATACAGTAATGGGAGGGGGTGATCTAGGGGTATCCACGCAATAGGAAGAGAAAGGATTGGGGGTATACACACGGCAAGGTGGGAGGATCCTAGATACAGATGGCAGCCTTAACTTTGGATGTCACAGAGCCTGTTTGACTTGTTCCCTGGCTCAACTGATAGAGACCATTATAGGTAGGGTGTGAACTCCACCTACAGGAACCAAGCTAATGGTCCCAAGCCTTAGGGAGAAGTAATCCATTGTCTCCAGCGGCAGGGGAGCAGGCCCACCCCTGTGGTGTGGGGAGACAGCAGTCTGCCCCCAGGGAGGATGTCTAAGCATCTGACCACCCCCCAAAAGGATCAGTCTTTGCTTTTTAAAATTTTAGTCTGCTTCTGTAGAGAATACACACAGCCAAAAATGTACCAATACAACCATTTCTACATGTACAATTCAGTGACACTGATTACATTCTTTGAATTGTACAGCCATTCTTACCCTGGTTTTCAGAATGATTCCTCACCCATTAAAATAAACCCACTGCCCTCGAAAGTTTTTGTCTATATTTTTAAACCACGTTATTCCGACACGAGAGCCCTGATGGTGCAGTGGTTATGCATTGGGCTGCAATCTGCATGGTCAGGAGTTCACAACCACCAGCAGCTGCACAGGAGAAATACTGGGCTTTCTAATCCTGTGAACTGTTACAGTCTCCGAAATCATAGGCGGCCACTGTGAGTCAGCATTAACTCAATGGCAATGAGTTTGATTTTTGGTATTAGGACATACTCCAGACATCACACATTTCAATAGTTTAGTCATATCAAGAAGTGTTATACAATCTCTAGTACAATCAGTTTCAAAACACTTTCTTCTTCCTTCTTGTACTCCTTGTTATTAGTGGTAATGAGTTACGAGGCTGTGATCCCCATGATCCCTCCACCTCCACCTTCCTGGCTCCCAGAAACCCTTAATCTAGTCATTTTCTCTATAGATTCACCCATCCTGGATTTCATATACCAAAAACATAGAAAAATATATAACAGAGAATCAAGAACGCTACCAACAATGAGAAAATCCAACAGAGGTAAACCTCAGTTTGCCTGAATAAAACAGAAAATATTAAAAACCAGAGCAAAACTCAAAAAATGATAAGCTTTTAACAATTGAATACAAATTTTTCATTTAAATTGACTATAATTTTTCCTTTAAATTGATGGTCTGTCTGATAACCAGGATATTCTCATCCCTCAATTATAGTCAAAAGAAAATTACCAGAGGCGTGTTCTATGTGTAGATCTTGCAAACGTGTTTTGGGCTTCCACTGTCATCCATAGGCTTCTGCACACCAGCATTTTACAATTTATTCTCTGATACCATTCTCTCCTTCGGGTCTGGATTGTTTAGTTTACAATCCTTCGATCAGATAGGCTAGTGTGCTTCTGCTATGTCTCATTTAGATGGCTGCTTGTTTGAAAAGAAACCCTTTAGGACCCCAAATGCTATTCTTTCTGAAAGCTGGGCACCATCTAGTTTCTTCCCCACACTTTGCTGTAACACTTGTATCTTCGGCATTTCCTGCATGAGGTGAGTACTGAGCAGGGCTGTGTCATCAGAATGAATTGTTCTTAGATTGGAGCTGGAATTAAGTGTAAACCTCAAATCCATTCTTTATCTATGTTTTCTATATGCCTCTGGTTCACCTAAGGAACATCTTCATGATTTTATGTAAGAGAACATTAACAATCATTTTCCATGGAGCATGATGACCTTCTGTTTACAGTGTCATTGATTTAGCCCATGGTAATGTATTTAAATACAATCGAGAATATGAGATCAAACATGTCTAGGTTAACTACAAACTGCAATACATGGATTATTGACTTGTGCAAAATAAACCCTATGTGATTAAACACTGTTGACACAAACAATAAGAGTTGGTGGTCAGACAAAACTTACAATAATATTCAATGATAATGTCAGACCCAGACCTGCCAGATAAAAACGTGTCTTAGTAAAGCAAATAGGGCCTTGAAGTAGTCAGAAAATAGTCGTCTGCCAGCTGTCCTGTCTATTCCTTCCTGCTATTATTTTAATTGCCTTCCTTGAGCATTATAGGCACAATGCTCAAGGAAGACAATTTTTACTAGCTAAGCTAAAATGCTCTTTGATTGTGTGAAGACTTTATAAAATATGTTTGTTTTAAATATTAAAGATGATCTCCAGCTTACGTTTCCAAGAGTTGATCTAGTCCCCAGAACTATAGAAAGTCTGCAGTCTATGATAATTTTAAACTTTGTTCTGCGTTTCCCCCTCTCTGACCAGGACTCTTTTATAGATTCTCCTTCATTCTCTGTTGCTCCTGACAAATAAAGGTCAGTACTTGTGCCTTGGACCTCAGGCATTTCACAATGAATTAGGAAGTAGAACATAAACACTGAAAACATTATTAGGTCAATTCCTAGAATGGCCTATGAAACCATGATCCTAAACTTCCAAGTCTAGGAACAAAGTCCCATGATTTATTTGGTTGTCAATAAGTAGCCTCAGCAGGTACTCTCTTGTTTATTTTAAAAACATATCTACCACACAACTTTTGGAAGTTAAACATTTTACAGGTATACATCTTAATTGATAGCCATTATAATAATTGGCCATGCAA
>NW_022111370.1:4687205-4689956 GCF_000313985.2 Echinops telfairi | reverse complement strand
GTAATCAGAGGAGCTGGATTATGTGAAGAAGAGTGCAGCATCAAGATTGGAGGAAGGCTTATGAACAATGTGTGGGATGCAGATGACACACCTTGCTTGCTGAAGGTGAAGAGGACTTGAAGCACTTGCCAATGAAGATGGATGATTGTAGCTTTCAGTATGGATTACAACTCAAGGTAAGGAAGACATCTTCACAACTGGACCAATAGAAAAAATCATAAAAATGGAGAAAAAGTTGAAGTGTCAAGAATTTTCTCTTATTAGGATCCACAGTGGAAGCAGCAGTCACGAGATCAAACAATGTGTTCCGTTGGGTAAATTTGCCACACAAATTTAAGAGTATTGAAGAGCAAGGATGTTTCTTTGAGGAGTAACGTGTGCCTGACCCAAGCCATGGCATTCTTCATTGCATCGTATGCATGTGAAAGTTGGACATTTCATATGGAAGACCATAGAAGAATTGGCGCATTTTAATTGTGCTGAAAAGAAAGTTGAAAGTACCACAAACAGAACTGTATTGGAAGAAGTAAGGCCAGAGTGCTCCTTAGAGGCAAGGATGGCAAAACTTCCTCTTATATACCTGGATACACAGGGAGAAGGAAACCCTGTTTGGTCAAGTGGAGGGGCAGTGAAAATGAGGAAGGCCCTTGGCAAGATGGATGGACACAGTGGCTGCATCCATGGGCTCTGCCATAGGAACAACTGTGAGGATGGTGCAGGACCAGGCAGTGTTTTTTTTCTGTTTTACACAGGGTCCCTATTGGTCGGAGCTGACCGGAAGGCCCTTAACAATGACAACAACACATGTTGGCAGGAATATGTAGCAAATGGAACTCTTACACACTGGCAGGGGAATGAAAACCTGTAGAGCTATTTTGTAAAACAATTTGGCTGTTTCTGGTAAATTTAAGTAGATATTTACCATATGACCCAACATTGCTATTCCTGGGCATTTTTCCAAGATAAATGGAACATTCTATTTACTCAAAGACTTGTATACAAATGTTTACAGAAATTTTACTCATAATAATAGAATGCTGATACAACTCGACCATAAAAGAAATTAATAATGCATAAAAATTCCATGGATAAAACTCAAAACACATTATGCTAGGGGAAAACTAGTCATAAGAGGCTTTAGACTATATAACCGCTTTTATATGACTTTCTGAAAGAAGCAAACCCATAGCAACGGAAATCAGATAAGTTGTTATCAGGGTTGGGGAATGGGATTAACTGCAAAAATCTAAGCACTTTAGAACTGGATTGTGGTGGTTACAAAATTATATTAAAAAATATAAAGTTGTATAAAAATGTGCAATGTTAAAATGCATTGCACGTAAAATATTGAATTTGTTTGTATGTCATAAACCTTATTCCTTGGTAAAAGAGGCAAATGTGTGCTTACGAAGATTTTTTTTAACACCCTAAGAAATAGTTCAAGGTGGAAATATATATATATATATATTTATTTATATCTGGGACTAAATTTATGGATGAATCATCAATAACAGGTAACCAAAGAATGAAAAGTGTGTTTTGGCAGGGTGGCATTATAAATTTTATCTTCTTGAAGTTGTAGAGTATTTGCACAAATAATAATGTTTAGGTTTTGCAATTTTTCTTTTACCAAGTGTCTGCAAATTAATACACCCCTTGATTTAACAAGGGTAAGGATAGGTTAATATACAATTCTGAAGAAGTCCCTTACCACCTCCAAACATAGTATTCAGAGCTGATTAGACTGTGAACTTGCTTTATGGAGTATTTTTTTCCAAGTCTGGTGTCTAATTGATTTTGTTCAACAAGAATTATTTCAACAAGGGTATCTTTGGCTTTATCCCTTAGTATCAATTTTAGTAGATTAAAATAGATATGTGCAAATGTATCTTAAAAAGATAAAATTGCTCCCAGATACGGACAATATAATTGTAACATTCTAGGAAGTACTTAGCATACATGTTAAAGTTTAAACATATTCATACTATGGGTAGTCTTCAAAAAGTTTGTGGAAAATGCATACAGTGAACTAAACAACTATGTATAGATTTCAATTTTTTGGCACCAAAATAAAATCATGCTACCTTGTTATAACATGTCTGAAACAGATTCTACTCTATGGCACTAGGATGGGTGAGATATCAGTTGGAAAAGAACCCTTATTAAAACAACATGAATTTTGTTAAGTTTGAAGCAAGGACAAACATGAAATTTATGGTGAAGCTTGGGCGGGATAATGGAGAAATCATTGACGCTTTATGAAAATCTATGGGCTCAACACCCAAATAAATGGTACAGGAGTTACATCTAATCTCCTGACCGAAGGCGACACAAAAGAGCCAGAAAACCCAACGCCACACCAGCCCAAGGTTGATTGCCTTGAGGCAGAAGTCAGACAGGCTTCCACTCTCTGTTGTTCTTTAGACCATTCTCACGCCAACCTCCTCTCCCAGAGCACTCTACTTCTCTGCTGGGCTTGATAATTGTTTCCCATGGCCACATAGAATTCATAGACAATACTCACGACTATGGGGGTATATTAGGGAAGCTAACAAGTTATAAAGTGGCAGAGATGACAAGATCTACATATGGCCTTCTCCCTTGGGGACAGACAGCGGAGAAGTGGGCGAAGTAGACGTCGGATGGGGTAAGATATGATACAATAACGATAATTTATAAATTATCAAGGGTTCAGGGGGAGGGGGGAACAGGGTGGGAGGGGGGAAAATGAGGACCTGATGCCAGGGGCTT
>NW_022111370.1:4683276-4685556 GCF_000313985.2 Echinops telfairi | reverse complement strand
TGAGTAAATCTGCTGCCCAAGACCCCTTTAGGGCACTGAAAAGCAAAGATGATTCTTTGAAGACTAAAGTGCACTGGATCCAAGCCATGGTACTTTCCATCGCCTCATATGCATGTGAAAGTTGGACTTTGCATAAGGAAGATTGAAAAAGAATCAATGCATTTTGATTGTAGTGCTGGAGAAGAATACTGAAAGCACCCCAGATAGATGAATGGAAAAAGAAATCTGTTTTGGGAGAAGTAAAGCCAGAATACTCCTTGGCAGCAAGGATTCCAGACTTTGTCTTATATACATTGGACATATGCTCAGGAGAGACCAATCCCTGGAGACTGACATCATGCTTGGGAAAGTGGAGGGGCAGCGAAAAGAAGGAAGGCCCTCAATGAGAGGGATTTGCCACCGTGGCTGCCACCATGGGCTCAGGCATAGGGACAGTTGTGAGGTATGGCATAGGACTGGGCAGTGTTTCCTTCTGTTGTGCATAGGGCTGCTATGAGTCAGAACCAATTTGATAGCTTCTAATAACCACAGCATGCGGTCCATCAAGACTATAGCAGTGCACAGTAGCTCACAGCACAAACAATTCTCTTTTTATTTGGTTGGGTGCTAGTCAACTCTACCCTAGTCCTTCAAGCTATATTCAAATGCATGCTAGCCAAAAACTTGGGACTACCCAGACAACTTTCTGCACTTCTGACCAGATGAATGATTCACACATCTTCATTAGCCTAGCTTTCATGGCTGGGTCATGTTCATAGTTCAAGATCTTTAAACTTTTTCAACTTCTGACCAACCAGCCCTTCCTCTTTTCTCGCATCTCTAGCCTCCATGGGCCAGGTTGACTAGTGCCCATTGAACATGTCCACACTCAGCCCAGCTCTTCACTGCTATGTTTGCTCCACTTCCACTCAACAAGCGGACCCAGGGGGTCACAAAAGCTAGCATGCCAAACTGCTTACTGGTTCCCCTTAACACCAGTCTTAGAAAGGGTTCTTCTCTATGGGAAAAGACTTTTCCCTGCCATGGTACACCCAAAGACAAGAAACTTAATCAGAAACTTAAAAGCCAGTCTTTTTGTGTGTCTGGGTGTGCGTGAAGAAAGTTCTTCAAAAGTAAAGCTCCTGTTCTCTCAGTCGTCTCAGAGAGATATGGTCTCACACATTTTTAGGCGAAGTCAGTCCCAGGAAAAGTACCACATGCTTGGTAAAATAGAGGGTCAGCAAAAAACGAGGGAGCTCTCCAATGAGATGGACGGACAGAGTGGCTGCAACAATGGGCTCAGACATAAGGGACACTTGTGAGGCTGGTGCAGGAAGAGGTAATGTTTCATCTTATTGCACATAGAGGTGCTCTGAGTCCTCTGACAGGCTTCGTGGCACCCAAGAGCAACAAAAACAGCGCTCACACTCCGAACTTATTACCACGGAAATGTGTTCCTCACTCTTCTCATGTTTATGATGTTAAAAACCTCATCCATGACTGAGCACCAACTTCTGAAATATGCTTCCAAAAATAATATGCTTTGATCAGTAATACGTCTAGCCTAGAACTCTTTTGCAAGGTGCTTCATCCCATCCAGCTGGAGTAGAGGACGCGTGTCTGCAAGGATGGTCTTGTTGCCCTAAGTCTATCTCAAACCATATCAGAAGTCTATTCTGAACCACCATGTTGGCTAAAACAATGCTGTGTATTTTCATCTTGTTGCTATAGTACCCATTGTTGTTGTTGTTGTGTTCCATCAATTTTTCACTCGTAGTGACCCCATGCGGTATGGTAGTAGGGCCCTCGGGGAGTTTTAGAGTTGTAATCTTTTGGGGCAGATATTTGGGTCATTCTTCCATGGATCTCCTGGGTGAGTTCAAACTGCCAACCTTTTCATAAGCAGCCAAGCACTTCACCGTTGTGCTACCAGGGATCCTAGGTAAGGAATGGGCAAATAAAATTCCAAACGGAATCGTTTTTATAGGGAAATTGGTCTGGTCTCTCAAAGAAATATTTGTGGTTATTGTAAAGAGAAGTAACATCTAATCCCCGTGTCTGAAGTTGAGGGAGCACACACCTACTGGAAACAGTAGAGTTCAAACATCTTCCCTTTCTACACATTTCTGGTTGTCAAGAATAATTAAAACGAGAGAGTTGCCTCACCAGCACTGCGTTCTCGCAGAACTGCCTCACGGTGAGTTGTGGGCCATTTACCATTAGCCACAGGCAGACTCTGTCTTGCTAAGGAAAGCAGAGATGGAATTTGTGAACCAGACCTGGGTGAAATGCGTAATGGGC
>NW_022111370.1:4660338-4682945 GCF_000313985.2 Echinops telfairi | reverse complement strand
TGATGATTGATTTCAACTTCACTTTTCTTTTTCTGACCAACAGGTTTAATTTTAAGGCTTCCACTTGTTCCCTGTTGATGTGGATGGAGGTTTAGTGCCTGATAGCAGATCCGTATCAACTCACCCACAGATTTCTAGAGTTGCCTTTCTCTCAGCAAAATTCCTTTCCTGTAGGAAAACTGCCTTCTTCCACATAGAAAGAAATCTCCTTTCGTCCCCCAGAATCAACCCTTTTCAAGGTGGCCAATCCTAACACAGAAAGCACGGACTTAGACGCCCTGGGATGGCGAGGGTACTCAGGTAGGTGAGACCGGCATGGCATAGCCTGGCGCATTCTGTCTTACCACCGAGCTGGCTGGCCACTGCCCTTGGACCACATGGATTTCCCACTTGCTTGTGTTCTACATGCTAGGGACAGAGTGTCCAAGCAGCCCCCCCATGAAGGAGCTGTGTCTTACAAGATCCCACAGGGTGTGTGCCCAAACCCACGCTACCTGCTGTGCCGCTACCTGGTGGGACTCGCCTGTACTCTGGCAGTCTGGAGCAGAGCCCTTCACCTTACCTTCTGCCCATTTCTTTCACAATAGGAATGTCACCCCTCTTGTGCTTAGCCTAAAGCTGCCCCAGAGAAAACACATAGTTTTCATTTTTTTTATGATCTGATGAGCAGAGGACTGCCAGACTCAATTCATGACTTCTTGACCATGGCGTGCACCATCCTTACATGAACAAGAGACCAAAAGAAACATTCATGGACTATTGAGTGAGGGTGGATGGAGCTGAAATTCACGTCTACAGACATAACAAGACATGCATGGTAGATATGAGCATGCTACGCTAGAACGTTTTTTTTTCTTACATTATTTCCCACTATATGATTGCATGCATTATTTTTGTGGGCACACTGAAAAAATGCAACATTGTACATTCTAACAAACTCTGTACATTTCTGCTTTTCCCACTGTAGGACCAGTCACCAGGAACGCTTACCTGGACAACTGTGATATTTCTCCTAGCAGTTCTCTCTCTGGCTGCTTCCACTCTGGCCTTCTTTGTACCTATCCCAACTTTTATGAAAGTAGATGGAGTCTTCTACATTTGTTTTCCAATTGTTTCCTTCCCTCACTATGTATTTTTGCAAATGCAGTATGCCAATCTTTTTTTTTCTTTTTTTTAAAACAGGAACAAGTAAAAGGCAATTCGTTTAATGGGTCTTACTAAAATACCTTCCAGGGTAAGGGACTAGTTGGCAAACAAATGTGAAGGGCACATTGTTATTTCTGTAAAAATACGGCATGTGTTTTTGCACACTAAAAAATAAGTTAGAGAATGGCATGCAGCATGACACATTTTCACAAATTGAACGAACACACCCTATAAACCAGAATACAGACTAAGAAACAGAACACTGCCGTAAATTGATTAGCACCAATTATTTGGTCACTTTATTTGGTCACTATCCAAGTCAAGGACAACCATTGTTCAGACCCTAACAGAATAGGGATGCTTTTTTCCTAGTTTTTTTTTTTTTTGACTTCATATTACTATTATTATATGTTCTATATTACATGGACCCTGGTGGTGGTATAGGGGCTGCAGATTGAACTGCTCACTGCAAGGTCAGCAATTTGAAACCAACAGCGATTCTCCAGAGATATATGAGGCTTTCTACTCCCCCCTTCCCGCCCCCCAAACTGTTACAGTCTTGGAAACCCACAGAAGCAGTTCTGCCCTGCCCGATAGAGGCAGCATGAGTGGAGATGGACTTGATAGCAGTGCATTTTCGATATATCACATCTTTTTGTATGTGTAGTAGCTTCATATACTCAGTATTTCATATTTGTGAGCTATGTGTATGCAGCTATGATGTATTCATCGTTGTTGCTGAATACTACGTCACTACTGGAGAACAAAATGATAAAGTAGGGTGTATTATTAGTTGCTGTCCAGTCAGCTCTGACTCAACACAGCCCCACACCCAGCAGGAGAAAGCACTGCCCAGTCCTGTGACTTCGGCACACATGTTGACATGCGTGAGTCCGCTGTTGCGGCTGCTGTGTATTTTGAGTGCCTTCCGACCCAGGAGATGCATCTCCCTGCACTACACCAGGCAAGGCTCTGCTGTGATCCATGGGGATTTCACTGCCTAATTTTCAGAAGCAGATCGCAAAGCCTTTCTTTCTACTGTCTTAGCCTGGAAGCTCAGCTGAAGCGCCCATCATTGGTGACTCTACTGGTATTGAAATGATGGTAGCTTCGAGCTACTCTGGCCCTTCTCATATTCTTCCAAATCATTCCGCAGTTTTCTTCCTCCCATGACCCTCAGGTAGCTCATGACAGTCAGTGTTTCTGTCATTGACTACTTGGTTCAATTATCACCTCCTCAGTGAGGCCTTCATCTGTGTTACATTTGTCACCCTTCCTTACCTCTCACTCCTTTGCTCACCATGCTTATCACCATCTCCAAGTGTTCCTGGATTCAGGATTGATTTTCTACCATCTCCTAAAAAAGCATGTTCGAAGAGGGAACCGTTCTGTTTCTCTTTTCTATGCCTGAATCCGCATTGTTTTTAACTTTGGGTCTCGCTTTATTGTCTCCATAAATACTTGCAGATCAAATTACTGAACAGTTGTATGAAAAACATGTTTTATAATACACAGACCCCTTGTCTGTCAGTTTGTTATACTATGTTGACTTGTGTGCTACTGTGAAACCAGAAGGTATGTCACTGGTATTACAAATACCACTAGGGCAGTGGTTCTCAACCTTCCTAGTGCTGTGACCCTTTAATACAGTTTCTCATGTTGTGGTGACCCCCAACCATACAATTATTTTCGTTGCTACTTCATAACTATTCTTTTGCTACTGCTATGAATCATAACGTAAATATCTGATATGCTGGATGTATTTTCATTGTTACAAATTGAACATAATTAAAGCATAGTGATTAATCACAAAACAATATGTAACTATATATTCTGAAATATTTATGTGTTTTCCGATGGTTTTAGGCGACCCCTGTGAAAAGGTTGGTTGACCCCCAAAGGGGTCGTGACCCACAGGTTGAGAATCGCTGCACTAGGAGAATCCAAAGTGAACAGGGTTCAGCAGAGCTTCCAGACTAAGAATAGATTATGAAGAAGGAATTATGAAACTGTCCATCTCTGAGGAATTAGCCAGTAAATAACTCACGGATAGCATCCAAACTTCTAATACTGAAAGATTCTATGGACAAAATGTTGAACGATGCAGGAACCATCAAAAGAAGATGGAAAGAATAGACAGAGCCACAGTACCAAAAAGAACCAGTCTATATTCAACCAGTACATAAGTAGCATATGAACAAGAACCAGTGGTACTGAAGGAAGATTTCCAAGCTTCACTGTAAGCGTTAGCCAAAATCAAAGGCTCTAGGAATTGATGGAGGCACCAAATGAAATGTTTCAACAAGCCGCTAAAGCACTGGAAACACGAGACGATGCAAGGGAATATGGAACATTGCTACTTGGCCAACTGACTGAAATAGATCCTTATTTGTGCCCATTACAAAGAAAGGTGACCTAACAGAATGCTCAAATTATAGAACAATATCATTGATATCACATGCAAATAAATTTTTGTTGAGTATTCTTCAACAATGGTTGCATCAGCACATTGACATGGAGCTGCCAGAGGGTCAGGCTGGATTCAGAAGAGGACATTAAACAAAGACTATCATTGCTGATGTCAGATGAATCTTGGCTGAAAGCAGAGAATACCAGAAAGATGTTTACTTGTGTTGCATTGACTATGCCAAGGCATTTGACTGTGAGGATCATAACAAACCATGGATAGCCTTGAGAAAAACAGGCATCCAGAACGCGTCAATGTGGAACTTACACAGGGATCAAGAGGCAGCTGTGTGAACAAAACAAGGGAATGCTGCGTGGCTTAAAATCAGGAAAGGTGTGCCTCTGGGTTGCATCCTTGCCCCGTACTTATCCAGTTTGTATGCTGAACAAATAATCAGAGAAAGTGATGTGATGGTTAGGAATCATGCACCCCACCATCCAATTGTCTCATAATCTGGTGACACCTCCTTGGCATCATAAACTTTTTGCTTAGGACAGAGAGACCAAGGAGAGTGGGATTCTCTTTGGTCCTTCATTTTCTGCTTCATCTCAACCTTACACTGGGTTCATGGATCTCTTGTTGTATTACTTGCTGATCTCAGGAGCTGTAAACTGACTACCTACAGTGGATTCATTTGGCTGACTTCAGACCTCTGCATTCACCAGCCTGTGCCCGCTGCTGCATCTGCTTCATTATCCTGTTTCCAGTTCATTAGCTTCTGTACATCAGGAGAAACCTAGTTGAACAGGTCTGGGCTTACTATTTTTACAACTGTATAAACCATTTCTTGATATAAATCTTTTTCTATATTAAATACATTCAAATATCACTGGCTTTGTTTCTCTAGAAACAGACCTAACACACTGGATTATATGAAGAAGGACATGATTTCAGGATTGGAGGAAGGGTTATTAACAACTCACAATATGCAGGTCACACAATCTTGTTTACTGACAGTGAGGAGGACTGCAAGCTCTTGCTGATGAAGATTATAGATTGCAGCCTTCAATATGGATTGCAACTTAATGGAAAGAAAATAAAAATCTTCACAGCTGGACCACTAGGTAACATCATGATAAATGGAGAAATGATCGAAACCTTCAAATATTTAATCTTTCTTGGATCCACAATAACTCCTTATGGAAATAGTCAAGAGATCAAAGGATGCATTGCAGTGGATACATCTGCTTTGCAAGACTTCTTTAAATGACTGAAAAGCAAGGATGTTACTTTGAGGACTAAGGTGTGCCTGACTCAAGCCATGCTATTTTCAATCACCTCATATGCATGTCAAAGTTGGATATTGAATAAGGAAAACCAAAGAAGAATCAATGCATTTGAATGATGGTGCTGGCAAAGAATATTAAAAGTACTCTGGATTGCTAAGAAGAACACAGAAACTTGTCTAATTAGAAGTACAGCCAGAATGCTCCTTAGAGGCCAGGATGTGAGAATATGCTCACATATTCTGGACATGTTGTCAGATGAGACCAACCAATGGGGAAGAATATCATGCTGGGTAAAATAGAGGGACAGGGAAAAAGAGGCCCTAGACAGGATGGATGGACATAGTGGCTGCAACTATGGGCTCAAACATAAGAATAATTGTGAGGGTGGTGCATGACTGATCATCATTTTATTTTGTTGTATGTAGGGTTGCAATGAGCAAGAACCAACTGGACTCCCCTAACAACAACCTTCTATTAGAGCAGCTTAGTTAACAGAAAAATTGTGCAGAACGTACAAAAGTTCAAAAACAACTCCAGCTACTTGCACAGAGATTCTCCCATTAGTTACATTGAGCATTAGTGTGGTGCGTTTGGTATAAGTGGTCAATCAATCTTGGTGAATTATTATGAAGTGAAGCCTGTTGTTTGCATTAGGGTTCACTTGTTGTGTTGCAATGTTGACAAATGCATAGTGCCTTTTATAGTATCATGTAATAGTATTTCAATATAATGCAGAAGAGTTTCACTGCCCTTAAAATTCTATGTGTCATCTTTAAAATAGTTTTATTGAGGCATAATTCATATATAATACACTTCCCTAGTTCAGTCATAATCCAAAGAGCTGTGACGATCACATGAAGCATGTCGTTTCATGGGAAGAGTTGGAGAAAATCATGCGAAGCAAAGTTAGCCAATCACAGAAGGACAAGTGTAGCATGAATTCCCTGAGGAAAGTATAATCAGCGCAGTCCGTATAGAAGAAAAGCCACTTATCTCACACTATACGAGTTGAGGTACAGGCAGTCAGGTGGGGCCAGACCAAACCAAAGGAGGTACATGTTATTCCAAAACAAGGGGGAAGAGGGAGGGAGAAAAGTGGGGAGAAAGGGGGAGATGATGGCATGGGTGGAGCAGGACACTACCCCACCTAGGGGGAGAGTATTATGTCTCCACAGAATTGGGAGGGTGCATGCAGACTCCACCATGGTGCCCCAAACCTTGAGGGCAATGGAACCACATGGAGCAACAGCTTAAACAGAGTGGGCTACAGGGCCAGCCCCAATCAGAGCCAAAGTGACCCCCTCCCTTGAAGTATGTGCTACAGAGGACAAGGCTAAGCCTACAGGTTGAGGAGAGAGGCCAGCATGCCACACCCACACAGAAGCAAACCAAGAAGGGAAAAGAGAGTGAGGGTCTAGATCCCATATTGTACACCAAGCCCGGAGGACGACGTCCCTGCGTGGAGCTGCTAAGACACGGAGAGGACTGTAGGGTCGACAAGAACTCAAGACATGATAGCCCCTCATTGGAGCAAATCACCACAGAGAACAATACAAGGAACACATGGTGGGGAGTTAGTCCAGTCTGAACCCCCACACCAGGGCGGACCAAGAAGGGACCATAACATATCAGCAATGTGAGCAAAGCCAAGCCACAAAGCCCCTGAGGAGCCCCCAAAATAGACTTCAGGCTAGGAGGGGCAGCTCCTGAACTCCCCCAGGAGCAGTGGGGAGATAGTCATAAAGGTCAGTGGGCAGACCTGATTTTCTGTATGCTTCTGTGGGTGGTTTTGCTAGTTATTATCTTTTTATTCAATTTTTTGTTTTCTTTTTGTTTGGTCTCTGTTATTGTTGGTTTGCCCTCTTATATAAGACAGGCACTGGAAGCAAGCTCAAGGAGAAAGCAACAGGGGGCGGGGGCGGGGAAGAGGCAGGAGAAGGGAGCGGTAAGCAAACAATGCCAGAGACAGGAACAAGTAGGGAATTAAAATCAGCAACGAGGAGGATATAGAGATTCTAGGGATGTTGGAACAACAGCAGTGTAGCTGAGAGTAGTTACTAAGAGGCAAAAGAGAGGTGAGTGTGATGGTGGGACAGGAGGAAAGTAAATGGAAACAGAGGAAACATCAGGAAGCAAAATGTAACTACATTCATTAATAATAATAGAGGTATTGGCCTATGTACACATATTTATATGGCAATACACCGAACTAGAGGATGGATTTGGGGCCTCTGCTTATGCCCTCCCTCAATGCAAGAATACTTTGTTCTAACAACCTGACATTCTGTGATGCTCACCCTCCTGGCACATATGCTGAATTCGAAATGGGTGCATAAACAAATGTGGTAAAGAAAGTGGATGTGCCTGGCTGTCAAAAGATATAGTGTCTTGGGTCTTGAAGGTTTGAAGTTAAACAAACAGCCATCTAACAGAGAACCAACAAGCCCACGTGCAAGAAGCACACCAGCCTGTGTGATCATGTGGTGTCGACAGGATCAGGTAACAGGCATTAGAAGACTCAATACAAACAAACAAACAAACAAATAAAAAAAACCATACTGTTGAGAACAAGTTGGGTCCGAGCAGATACCCACAACCCATCTGCTCACAAAAGGGTCACAAGGAAGGGATGAGTCAACCAGGGTGCAGGATAGCACCAATGAAATACACAATATTCTTCTGGTTTTTTGAGGCTTCCTCATCCCCCACTATCAAGACCCTAATCCTGCTTTTCATTGCTGGCTAGACTGAAGCATGTGCACAGGTGCAGATAGCAGATAAGAAAGAACTCACGCCACACGGAATCCAGGAACAGGGATGGGAATAGTGACACCAGGAGGATAGAGGGAAGGTGGGGAAGAAGAGGGGATGATGGGGGAACCGGTATCAATGATCAACACATAATCCCTCCTCCCCCAGGGGGGATGAACAACAGAAACCATGGGGGAAGGGAGACAGCAGTCAGTGTAAGATATGAAAATAATAATAATTTATAATTTATCAAGGAGTCATGAGGGTTGGTGGGGGGAGGGAGCTCATACCAAGGGCTCAATAGAAATGATTGGAAAATGTTTAGAAAATAATGATGGAAATATATGTATAAATATGCTTGATACAATTGATGTATGGATTGTTATGAGAGCTGTAAGAGCCCCCAATAAGATGATCCTTTAATTTAAAAAAAGAGTTGTGCAAGCATCGCTACAATCAGTTCTAGAACATATTCTTCCTTCTTATATTTATTTTTTGCTCCTCATTTCCCTTTAACCTCCCCTTACTCCCAAAAAGCCATAATACCAGTCACTGCCTCTAATATAGAGAGGTTCTCAACCTGTGGGTCGCGACCCCTTTGGGAGTCGAATGACGTTTTCACCGGGGTTGCCTAAGACCATCGGAAAACACATATTTCTGATGGTCTTAGGAACCAAGATTCGGCTCATCTATTCAGCTCCAGGTGGGCCCACCCACATGCAGATATGCCCACATACGAGTACCTGGCATGAAGACTGTTACCCATGCTACACCATACTTCAAGATAAAATTCCATTTATTTGTAATTAGAAATAAATATTTCACCAATGTAATTACATATTGTTTTGTGATTCCTCACTATGCTTTAGTTATGTTTAATTTGTAACAATGAAAATACATCCTGCATATGAGATATTTACATTACGATTCATAACAGTAGCAAAATAACAGTTACGAAGTAGCAACAAAAATAATGTTATGGTTGGGAGTCACCGCAACATGAGGAGCTGTATGAAAGGGTCGTTGCATTAGGAAGGTTGACAACCACTGCTCTGTATGTTTCTCTTTTGTATCCATTCCTCATGTCCACTGATCCTCTGGCAGCCACCAACCTATTCACTCTCTCTTGAGTTTTATCTTTCTCAGGATGCCTCATAGTTGGAATCATCAGTGTGTACTTTTTTCTGACAGGCTTCTTTCATTTAGCCATATTCACTTGAGCTTCTCTGCATCCTTTTGTACCTTTATTGATTGTTTATTTTTATTGTGGACTCATATTCCATTGTCTGGATGTACCACGTTTGTCTATCCATACATCTATGGAAGTATAAATTGTTTTCATAGTTTTTAAAATCAGACAGTAAATTGCCATAAACATTCACTTGCAGGCTTTTGTGTGGACATGTTTTCAACTCAACGGGACAAACAACTATAAGTGCTATTACTGGAATGCAGGGAAAACCCATGTTTAACTTTATAAAAAATTTCCAGACTATCTTCCGAAGTGACTGCATAATTTGCAGTTCCACCAGCAATAAACGACAGTTCCAATTGTTCATATAGTTGCTAGCATTTGGTGTTGTCACGATTTGAAAATGGTTAGATAGGCTTGGGTTCCAGTCTCCAGTGTAGCACTTGAGACAAGATACTCAGCCAGCAGCTTAACCCAGGACTCAATTTCCTATACTCAAAATTGGCACGAGGGCAGTGCTATTGTGTATTTTAAGTGGAATAATGGCCGCCAAGTGCCAACCACTGTACATGACAAATGTTATCTACATGGTCTTAGCATTATTATCTTTGCTATTATTCTATGTAGGCTTGCTTAATGGGCCATCTTATTCAGCTTTATAAGTAGCCATAGTGCTAGGTGCCATCAGTTTGTCTCAACTGCCAGTGGATCGTATGCACAATAGAGCAAAGTGCTACCCAGGCCTGGGCCATTTTACAATTGTTGTTATGTCTGAGCCTTGTCAATCCATCTTAAGGCTCTTACATAGTTGATGTAAAATATATAGTTTTGCCAAATGTTCATCTGGGCTTTGAGAGGCATAATTATAAAATTTGTTTTTTAATATTCCCAAGCTAGAAGAAAATTATACTTTGGTTCAAGTAGAGGTACTCGATTTGATTTCTATTTTGATTAAATCAAAAGCATATTAAAACGCTAGATATATATGCTTACTAATTGGCTTCATCAAAGTTTTTTTTTAACACCTAAATTTTTTCATCTTGAAATAAATCTCTGAGTTCAGACCCATGCCAAGATAGTGATAAATCTCTCTTAACATATGGTTGTCTAGATGTACATATTTTTAATACTCACAACATTTCTTGGAAGGAATTATGAGATAAGAGATATTTTGAAGAGAAATAGGGATCCTCATTAGCATTTGCGTTAATCATTTCCTGCTGAATAAATAATAGGAGGAGGTAATATATGCACAAAGAGAGTTGAGCTGTTTTGAATGAACAAAGGCAAATACAAGAGAAGATAAATAGGACCCGTATACCCAGGAGTTTGTCCTCGAGGGAACTTATTCTGGGGCAATGTCAAGGAAACCTACAGGCTGCTGAAAGCTTAAGAGGTTATCAGAGGACTAGAAGCTGGCTCACTTTTGCCACTAGATGCCTGGCAGCCTGAATCACCTACTTGGTACTGAACAAAACCAATCCAACTGTGGTTGAGTGACTCTCGCTCAGTGACCTAGTGGGACAGAGTAGAACTGCCCCATAGGGCTTCTACGGTTGCAAATCTTTATGGAAGCAGACTACCACATGGGTTCAAGTGACTGACCTTACAATTATTAGTAATCAAATGCTTACCGACTATGTCATCAGGGCTCCTACATTTTTCAGTAGGCTGCATAATGGAGTGAGGGGGTTCCCATCAGTACACCAGGCCTCCTGGGTGCTTTCTCTCCTGAGTTTGCCTAACGTATATGGTTCACACCCACCTTTTTAGAAAAACAAACAAACAAACAAACAAAAAAACCTTGTTGGTCCACCCTCCCACCCCTGGCCATTGAAAACTTTTGTACTATAGCCCACAATCCAGGATAAAGTATAGGTGCCTGCCTTTGCAGTCCCCTTGAATCATTCCAGCACCCTGGGGTGGGGGGATATTGCTTTCTTTGAGAAACACTGTTCAAATAGAACATTTAAAATAATGTGTAGATTATCCTTCTTATAAATCTAGGTTCACACCTGTATTACAAAAGCATCAAACTCAAGGATCAAGTAATTTTTTTTTTTGGGGGGGGGCAATTTGACAAAGTCACCTTGCAATTTTCTCCGGGTTCCTGCCCAGTGTGGTGGGATTCTGGTGTTGTGTACAAAGGGAGAGTCACTTCACTTTCCATTCGTTTCTAGATCATTTGTCAGGGTGCTCAGAATCTGCCTATCTGTTGGCCTCTGGTGGTCTGAAAATATATAGGAATTGCCCATTACTCATGGGTTACCTTTGCATCTCTTCCTTGAATTTGGAAATGTAATTTGGGAAATTCCTGATATATTGATGGGTCATACTTCTGATTTGTATGTGGGTTGAGAATTCTGCATGGAATGACACTCCTTCTCAAGCTAGGAAGTCTTACTTCACCCATCAGGGACCGATTGTGATAATTGTATTAACACAGTCACACACACATAGAAATTGGGAACATTCTTGAATTCAGCCATTGGCAACATGTTCATAGCAGAACATTAAAGGAATTGAGAGGTGTGGGAGTAGTGCCAAGTTCAAGGTGGCTGGAACTAGAAGATGACACTTTTGCTCAAAGAGCTTGCAAGTCTCTTGGCTCCAAAGAAGAAGCTTTTATGTTCTTTATTAATCACAGTGCATTCAATAATACTTACAAGCCAGTGAGATCGTGTGTATATAAATGGTATCAGGATGTTGGGTAGGAAATAGAAGGGGTAGGGAAAGAATGTGGAGGGCTAAAATATAGAAATTTAGGATTTTCCCCTCAGTCTATGATCTTTCTTGACAGGTTACTTAGTTTCTCTAAGTCCCAGTTATTCTTCATAAGACGAGGATAACCATGTGGTTGTTGTTCAGTTGTCATTGACCTGGCCCTGAGTCATGGAAACCTTATGTGCAACAGAAATAAATGTTCTCTGGCCCTGGGTTATCTTCATGGTCTCTTAGATGTTTGATCTCTGACATTGTTGAAGCTACTGTGTCAGTTCTGCTCACTGAGGGTTTTTTCTCATTTTCGGTGCCCTTCTATTTTGCCAAACATGATGATCTTTTCTGACAATTGATCTCTACTGATGACGTGCCCAATGTCAGTAAGAGAAAGCGTCATCAACCCTGCTTCTAAGGAGCCTTCCAATTATAGGTTCTCATTTTATTTGATTTAATGCTTACTGTCGATCAGGACCTCTGTGGATGGCATTAGAGTAAGCCTATCATTATCCCATTTTACTGATGAAGAAGCTGAGGCTCAGTGGCATAAAGTAACTTTTCCTACGATCGTCAATGAATAGGTGACAGAGAAGAAGTATTCTAGTTATTTGTATTGTAGTTCAGGTTTTTTTCACTTTTAATCTTTATATGTTGCTATCCTACCCTTCTCAGAGACTTGACTGGGGGTGGTGGTGGTGTATTAAAGAGTTATAGTTATGAATTTCAAACTATTACTATTCACTCCATTGTTCAAACTAAGTGAACAAACATGATTAAAATACTACGAAATAAAAACAACCCACCAGTAATTCCCATTGTTGTTCTGAATGTCATCAGCTTGCTGGGAAGAGAAATCTCCAGGGAGGGGATTGACATCAAACTTGGGCAGGCCAGTCTTCACTGGAGCTGGGAAATAAGAATCACAAGTATTCATATTACAAGGCAACATCAGCTTCTGCAGGGCAGAGGATGAGAGCACAGAGAGGCGAGCTGCAGCCTCACGTCAGAAGGAGGGATACACTTCTACTGCAGTGAGCAGGAGCCACCGGTACCTGCTGGCAGTGGTAGAAAGTGCTGCTTGTCACATTTCCTCCACTTGAGTCACACATAAGGAGGGCAGACCTGGTTTGATTTCTTCGCACTATCTTTTTCCTCTCATTTCCATCTACAAGATTATGTGTGGCTTCGATAGTCTCTGCAGCCTGGCTCAGCAGATCCCACCCATTTATATGGAGCTAGGCTCTGAAGAAAGTGGCAAAATCAGGCAGACTTGAATTGTGTCATTTCTGGAAGTTCTGGGAAAGTCCCTGAGCGTCTCTGAGCCACCGTTTTCTCACCTGTAACATGGGCCATGGGCATTAGGTATAATGACACTTCATCTTGTGAGGATTAAGTCAAAGAGGCGTGGACATTATCTGCACCCACTTGCTAACCCCGTTCACACTAGGGCGTTGCCGTTTTGATCTGCTCAGTCTAAACGTTTTTTATGTTGGGTGATGTCTCACTCGCTCCACCTCCTTCTTTAGGGATGAAAGCGGTTGCTGTTGCGTAGCAACCCCCATGCGTTTGAATGGAACTGGGTTTTCATTCTGGTGAACTTTCAGAAGCAGATTGCCAGGCCTGCTCCTGAGGCACCCTTGGGTGGCTGTGAGCAGTCAACGTTTCTGTTAGTAGCCTGGTGAATGATTTGTGCCTCTCTGGGACCCTCCTATCAGAAATTGATCAAATCCACTGCCATCAAATTGGTTCCGACTCAGATGGATCCTAGAGAGGGCAACAATCGTTCTTGGGTCACTTGGTGGCAAGGGTTTAGGCAGATAACTCAGGATGAGCCCATCTGAAGCTTTCAATCAGTTTTGAAAGGGGAGCCTGTGCTGCAAAGACCAAGAGGTAGGATGACTTGCAAGGTGGCTGGTGGTACCCACATGGGCGTGTCTGGCTAGTCTTCCCCAAAGTGGGTGCTACTATCCCCTGAAGCAGGGGCAACAGGCTAAGTAAGTTGGGAGACCTCTGGGGCAGACTGTTCTTCCTAGAAACTTGTTACGGTTTATATCCATGGCTCTGTGCAGCTCTCTTCTTTTCTGCCATGTTTGTGGCCCGACTTTCAAGTCTCTTTTCAATTCTTTGTTCGCTTTATAAGCATTCAATTCTTCCTTCCTTCCATCTGTCTGTCAGTCTTTTAAGAAAATATCTTTCTCTTTTTTTGTCACCAGCAAATAAGAGTACTCTTTTGTAGTACCTAGAAACACTGCAGTTCAAGGAATGGGAATATTCAAAAAAAATCAAAGTTGCCTTTTATTCATGCTGTTGGCTGGTTTTATTTTATTTTTTGGAGGGAGAGTAGAATTAAACAAAGACCTAAAACTTTCATTCTATGATTAAAAAAAAAAGTGAGCTCCCATCAGAGTAATCTTGGTCTGATTATGTATTCAACCACATTTCTCTTTGCTTGACAATAGCAATTGTGAGTGTGTGCATTTTGCAGCCTGTTGGAATACACTGCTTAGACTAATCCTGTGAAGTGGGTGGTCTGCTGCTCATCCTCAAGTTTACAGCTCACAGCTCAGGTATCTGCACCCCCCAAGAAACAAAACACAATAAAACAAAACTCCAGAACAAATCCTTTGCCATGAAGTTGATTCTGATGCACAGGGACCCTGTAGGGCAGGGTATAACTGCCCCTTTAGGTTTCTAAGACTTTAAATCTTTGCTGGAACAGGCAGTCTCATCCTTCTCTCTGGGCTTTCACGGCTGACCTTGGGGTTAGCAGTTCGATGTGTAGTCTACTACACCCCTGGGGCACTTCAGAGACTGGTCCAGGGTTATGCAATAGGTGGTGGAACTAGAATTTGAACCCAAGTTTCCTGATGGTAAATACCAACTCTTTTTAAAAATTATATTTCTAATAGCAACTCTGTCCAGTGGAAGCCATAAGTCTACAATTCAAACAGGAATGGCCGCTTCTGATTCATACCGGATGCTCTTTCTCAACTACTGGTTATAGTCAAGTTTGCCTAATGAATTATGGAGACTCTGCGCCAACTCAGATGAGGACCAGCTAAGAGTAGAATTTGGATGTGGTTTGTATCTTACTCTGTGTAACACGGCTAGTTTCGGACAAAATGCATCAGACTGCTGAAAGTCTTGCTGAAACCCATAGTTGATGGATGGCTTCCTTCCCTTCTCCCCCAGCTGTTAAACCTGCCTAAGAGAATTTGCTCATGGAGCTACAAATAAGTGAGTGGCAGGCCTCGGAGTAAAATGGAGACATCCACAGAACCAGGCAGCATGGAGTAATTTTTCTCATCATGACATGACTCTGTGACAGGTGCGGGGTGGATGTGTTTTTATCGCCATAATTTTCCAGTGACATTCTGCTCTGCAGAAGAACTCTCTCTCTCTTTTTCTCTCTCTTCTCCCCAGGCACACATCAAGAAGAGTTGCAAAAGCAGGTTAACTGTTTCCTGTGATGTCTGTGTCAGGGTAACCCCGTTTGGATCAATCGGGGAAGAAATCCCCGCGGAGACTCTCCTTAACTCCAGCTCATTGCTCTGCAGCTGGAGAACCCAAGGCAGCCTGATTCCCAAGTTGGGACTTAGTTCCTTCAGTGCGTGTGACTTCATGTACTAATGAGCTCCAGCAAATCTTCCTCCCACAGTTTAACCTACAGATTCGTAAGTGACAACCCTCGGGGTCTTACCTTCACAATTCAGTCTCTGATCCGTGATTCTATAATTTCCTCATGACAGTTAAATTGAGTCTCCTCGTTAGCGCAGTTACTCAATTTGCTTCTAACCATTCTGCCTGAAGAAACTTGGGGGTGGGGGGAGAACCGTGCAGCTCGACCCCCTTAGCAGTCCCCAGGGGGGTGGAATCTTGCAAGTGAAATCGCTCAATTTTTTAAACCAAACCAAACCACCACCACCCCCACACACACGAAACAGAAAAGAAAAAGAAGATGCAGGAGTAAGACAAAGCCAGTGTATCTCTGCTAAGTGCAGGGAGGCTTTCCCAGGGTTGTATAGGGTTAATGAAAAGGCCGTCCACAAAGGACATTTACCCTGCTAACTGTGGGTGATTACAAAGGAAAAGGTGACACCAGCTGCTGGGTTTTTTTTGTTCTTTTTTCCTCGCCTCCCTCCTGGAGCTTCTACAGGAGGGGGCCCAACCCCCAAATCAGCACAACAGGCATGGCTTGTTGGAGAACCACCCCAGCCCAACCCCAGTACTGTTACAATTGTTCTTGATGATGGTAATTACTTTGTGTTGCCCCTGAGCATTCCCTTTGCTGAAAGCCTCGCGCCAACCTCCCAGCCCCCTGGTTGCCAACTCCCGCCTGGACCCATGCCAGCAGCCCATAATTAAAGTGTGTTTTCTGGAGGGAGCGTCTTCATGTGCTGCCCATTGTGCCCGCTGTCCCCGGAGTCCTCCAATAGGGATTGAAAAGAAAGGAGACCTTTCCAATGGGTCCCTCTCTCTGCAGCCCCTGTCCCCGCCCCTTTCCCAGGAGAGAAAATGCGGGGAAGCTCTTTTTCTGTGTATGTGAGAGCAGATGCCTACTATGTCTACAACTCCTTCCCTCCCTCCGGCCCTCCTCCCCAGTCAGCGCATGTTTCTGGTGTAACCTTCTTATTGTGATTGTCTGTGTGTGATTAGATAGACCCGGTGCTCCTGGAATGCTGTTTGTCGATAGATGAAATGTTCCTAAGAGACATTAGACTGTATTTTAATGAAACCTTTCCAGAGGGTCATCTTATAAATAAGGGATGTCTTTGAGGATTACCTTCAATGAAATTAGATTATGTGACTGTTAATTCTAAATCATGCACGTTGCCAGCTTTCTCGTCTGGAGGATGACACTGGACAGCACTACTATTACAAATCCAGTTTTTATTAGTAAGAAACAGTCCCAGGAGAGCTAGCTCGCTCCCCCATGGACTTCCAGCCAGAAGGTGAACAGAGACTCAAATCCAGGGTTCTTGGTTTCTAAAGTGGAATTCATTTCTTCATCCCTCATGATTCGTGATAAGGGCGATGTACCGACTGTATGTTTTCATTTTCACAATCCCCTGCAGATGCTAAGGGCATCTGACGCAAAAAGAGATCATGGTTTTCAGAAGATGCAGTTTTGATTGTGTCTCACTCTCTCTCACCCAATGTGTCTCAGCCTCACGAAGGAGGACAAGAAGATGACCAAACGTCCTTCTTCACAGTAACTCAGATTCAAAACTTGGAAGGAAATTAAAGAGCCTTGTTGGCTTCTGTTCCTTAGTAAACATGGGAAAATAGATCAGTGCTTGCCTAATGGAAGCCTTAATTCAAATTTCTAATTGGGTATAATGAACAAAGGAGAAAATCCCAAATGCTTGGAAATTGTAAACAGTACAGTGTTCTTTTAATGATCACACACTGATTATCTTCATGAATTTAAATTGCATGGCTCTAAATACTGCCGTGGGTGTGTGGCCCTGCTGCAACTTTCCAATAAGCTCTTGGCTCGTCAAGCCTAAAAATGTGGACTTGGGGAGAGTTCTTGCTAGCTGGTTGATAAGAAAATTTCAGGCACAATTTTCAGAAGATTTATAATACACAAAAAACAGAATCTTGGCTGTGAATTAACATTTACTTTAACATGTATGCAACTAAATAAGTGTAGTTCATGTTTATTCTAATGATCTCCAGAGAATGAGCGACCTATTGCAAAGATGATACATTGGGCGCTTGTCCATAAAGTTGATACCACCTTTCTTTGAACTTCCCCATGGGGAATTAGTACTGCTTAGTGTGATACTCTATAGGAGAAAGCTGGCAATGTGTATTATTTAAAATTAACAGTCACATAATCTAATTTTATTGAAGGTAATCCTCAAAGACCTAGCTAATTTATAATGTAACCCTCCAGAAAGGTTTCATTAAAATACAGTCTAATGTCTCAGAGGAATATTCCCCATTCCTCATAGGCCTCAAATCTTTGTCCATTGAGTATGACTCGGTTTGGGGGGGAAAAGTAGTATTGTTTGGAGTCAGAAGAGCTCTGGTGATGTAAACGAGGGGGTTGGAGGGGAAAGGCCATTTTGGGACATGTAGTACAACGTTTCCCAATGAGCTTCTTGAGTAGTTTGTTCACTGTCTCTGAGGACAAGTCCTCAGGTGATGCTTCTGCAAATGCTTTTAGCAATGACATTATCATGGTAATTTCAACAAATATTCAAATATACAATTATTTTTCTCATTATAAACTTATTTCTAACAGTTTCTGTAAATATAAATATATGCACATGTTGAAATGTTTCAGCAAGCTGCAGAAGCCCACTGGAAATACTCATCTATGCCAGCAATTGTGTAAGCTAGATACTCTGCCAACTGGCTGGAAGAGATCCATATTTGTGCTCACTGTAAAGAGAGGTGACCCAAAAGAATGCTCAAACTATAGAACACTATCATTGATGTTTCACACAAGTAAAATTTTGTTGAAGATCATCCAACCACAGTTACAGCAGTATATTTACAGGGAACTGCCAGAAGTTCACATTGGGCTCAGAAGAGGAAGTGGAACAAGGGATATCATTGCTGATGTCAGGTGGATCTTGGCTCAAAGCAGAGAATACCAGGAAGACTTTTTTGGGTTTGTTTCCCATCACACGATATACCTATTTTCCCATTCTTGGAAGCTTCCAAGGGATGCCTTATGAGGAATTTGTTGGGAAAACTTACCTCATCCGTCCTATAGCCCTGATCATGCCCTTTCAGGCTTCGTTTGTTTCCCCAATCTCAAAGGACATTGAAAAGGAAGAGGATTTGTGTCCTGTGAGGATATTTGGATACGATGTAGATGAAAAGCACAGCCTCCTTTGAGGAAGGGTGAACAAAAATCAAACTCGCTACTGTTGAGTTGGTGCTGACTTAGGATGACTCTAAGACAGAATAGAGTTGTCCTGTGAATCTCAAGGCTTATCTAACTCTTTATGGGAGTAGAAAACCTCGTCTTTCTCTGGTAGAGTGGCTGATGGTTTTGAACTGCAGTCCAATGTGTAACCAGTATGCCATGGAATCACTGCCTTCAGAAGTGTACAGAGGCAGAGAAAATATACGGAGAAAGTATAGCTTCATGTTTTGATATTTTTGTTTAATAAAGGTTTCTATGATTTTGTGGAGCCCTGGTGGTATAGCGGTTATGCTTTGAGCTGTGATCCACCAGCTGAGTAGTTCAAACCCACCAACTGCTCCTGTAGAGAAAGATGGGGCTTTCTCTGCCCGGTAACATTCAGTGTTGGGAACCCATAGCTCTTAGGGGTGCTGTACTCTGTCTTATAAGGTTACTATGAGTTGGCATCAACTTGTTGTCAGTGTGTTTGAGCATTTTTTTGAGCGATTTTGTAGCAATACTTTTTTTTTTTTTAAGCAAAAGGGAAGAAACTTATTGGAGTGCATATGGGAAACCCTAGAGTGTCCCAGCATACCTGTAGCTATACTTTTTTACTCATCTTAATGTTTGTGCATGTGTTAAAATTTCTACTATTTTCCAATTCCATTTTTTTTCACACACTTCTTGACGTCTCCTTGAACATAGGTTTTGTTGTTGTTGTTGTTGTTGATGTAGAACATCTAGAAAGTGCAAGTATGTGGAAGCAGGAGAGAAATCTACAGAACTACTAAATCACCATCACATCGTTGCCTGTTGGTGTCTGTTAAGCTTCTCTTTACGTGCCAGAGAGAAAATAGAGCAGAACGATGATAAGTTTAGGTGGGAGGGTTTGGAATGTGGGTTCAGATTCCAGCTTTACAAAGGCCACAGCTGTGATTTTGACCAAAGATGCCCATGTTTTTAAAGCCTCTGTTTCCTCATCTATAAAATGGAATTAAGAGTAATATTAACTTTGGTTGCTATTTATTCATTTTTTCCATGGGTTTATAAAATTTTATTGCATACCTACTATGTCCTTGACTTTGTTTTAGGCCTTGGGAATACAATAGAAGCCCTTGAACTCATGCAATGCACTCATAAGAGAATGTAGACATCCTCTGTTAAGAGTTATGTTCATAACTTTGTTATTAACCTGAATTTCCATGATGCTCACCTCCCCAACACAATTGCTGAAGACAAAGTGGGTGAAGACAAAGTTTGGTGAAGAAAGTCTATGGTGTCTGGGTATCGAAAGATATAGTGTTTGAGGTCTTAAAGGCTTGAAGATAAACAAGCGGCCATCTAGCTGAGAAGCGACAAAGCCCACATGGAAGAAGCACACCAGCCTGTGTGATTACGAGGTGCCAATAGGAGCAGGTATCGGCATCAAAGAACAAAAAATCATATCATTGTGAATGAGAGAGAGTGTGGAGTGGAGACCCAAACCCCATATGTAGGCAACTGGACATCCCTTTACAGAAATGTCGCGGGGAGGAGATGAGCCAGTCAGGGTGTAGTATAGTACTGATGAAACATACAACTTCCCTCTAGTTCTTTAATGCTTCTCCCCCACTCCCCAACTATCATGATCCCAATTCTACCTTCAAAATCCGGTTAGACCAGAGGATGTATACTGGTGCAGATTAGAGCTGGAAACACAGGGAATCCAGGACAGATAAACCCCTCAGGACCAATAATGAGAGTAGAGATACCAGGAGGGTAAGGGGGAGGTGGGGGAGAAAGGGAGAACCAATCACAATGATCTACATATAACCCCCACTCCCTGGGGGACAGATAACAGAAAAGTGGGTGAAAGGAGTCATCGGACAGTATAAGACATGAAAAAATAATAATTGATAAATTATCAAGGGTTCATGAGGGAGGGAGGGGAAAAATTGAGGAGCTGATACCAAGGGTTCAAGTAAAAATAATATGTTTTGGAAATGATGATGGCAACAAATGTACAAATGTGCTAGACACACGGATGTATGTATGGATTGTGATAAGAGTTGGATGAGCCCCCAAAACATGATAAAAAAAAGAGTTATGTTCAGACACGTACAGAGGCACTGCTCCCTGCTTTATCGTGTTGTTGTGAGTTTGCAGCAACTCCATGCAGTGAGTCCTTTTGCTTTCTGACAGTGTTTCGCTCTGCTGTGCCTATGGTTGCTGTTAGTCAGAATCAACTCCATGGTGCCTAACAACAACCACAAACACCACCACCACAACAATTGGTATACAAATCAGGCTATCAGGTTAAGTTACTATCCATTCTTTGTAAATGTGAGCAAACAGACTCATCTCAAAGGCTTTAAAATCAGGGGAAGAATTTGAAGATCACCCAATCCTTAGACTTCAAATAGAGATTTTCTCTTCTCACAATTCTAATTCACTGGCAGTAGAGGCATTTGTAGGTGTTGGTTATTGTGGAAAGTGGAGTGTGAGAATACTCTCATAGTTGCCATCACTATATGCTTTATTTATCCACCTTCCTTTTTTTTTAAGTTACCACTTCACCAGTGAACCTGCTAAGTGCACAATGTTAGATCCTTGGGTTTAACTTTCTAATAATTTGAGATCAAATCAATACTTTCTTAAGCAAACGTTCCTGTCAGTTTACTTGTTTGGAAGTGTTGCTTGTGTCAATAACAAACAGATTTCTTAGTGCCCCTGTGATTGGCAGCAATTAAGTTGCTTCTGACTAATGGTAATCTTCTGTTCAACAGAATGAAACAATGCCCAGTCCTACACCATTTTCACAATTGTAATGGTTTAGCTCATTGTTCTAGCTGCTCTCTCTATCCATTTAGTCACTTTGAGGATTAAGGTACACTTCACTCACGTCATGGTATTATCATTTGCCTTATTATACCTGTGAGAGTTTGACAATGAATACAGAAGCATTGGTGCATTTGAATGATGGTGCTAGTGAAGAATATTGAATTATGGACCGCCTGAAGAATGAGCAGTCTGTCTTGGGAACAGTACAACCTGGTTACTCCTTGGAAGCAAAGACTGAGAACCTTCCATCTCACATGGGCATGTTATCAGGAAAGATAACCTGGAAAAGACATATGCTTGGTTAAATAATGATTGGAATACATTAACTTGCATCAGGCACACCTTAGTTCTTAAAGCACCAGTTTATCTTTTGGTTGTCAAGGGTTTTATTTTAATTCCATCATCAATGCCCAAGAAAAGAAACAAAACTTTGCAGTGAAATCTGATTCAAAAGGGTCAGCAACTAGAAACGGGGGGAGAAAGAAACATTTTGAAATAGTGTTTTGGAAATAGTTCAAAGGTTTTAACAACTTAGATTTAATATTAACTACCAAGTAAGTTCTCAAAATCAGGTTTGGAAATCTTAGAAATATGTCCATTTTTACATTTCTAAATGTTTTCAGTCAGCCAAGCATATTTGGGGAAAAATAGAGTAATATGCAATTTTGATTGAATCGTAGCAATTTGTTTAAGGTGAAGCTTTGATTCTAAGTCAAATGGAATTCAACGAAGGAGTGGATAACGGTTTTGATCTCTTTCCAAAGAGAAGAATTTATAGCTGTCGATTTGTCATGACACTAATTAGTGTTCTAGCAAGCACAGTCTTCAGGAAGATGAGGAGAAAATACTAAACAGTAACAGCAGTAATGTGGGCGAGAGGATGAGAGGAGAAATTAGGAAAAGAGAATGGAAGGGATTGAAAAGGGGTGGGAACCAGAGAAAGGAGCGCTAAGAAAGAGGAGAAAGAGACTATGGGATGCGGTTGTCAGCTTCTGCCTTTCCTCGCTAACGTTGTGTCCTTTCCCAGGTTTAATCAGCTACTTTTCGGTTTTAAGCTAATGCTTTCCCAGAAAATGTTTTCTTTGCTCCCTAAATTATTGATTGAGCTATTAAGGGTCTCAAGTGAAACTTTAATTCATTGTTAGAGTCTCCACAAAATACGACCTCCTGCAGCACGCTGATTGAGTTGATCCAGCGCCATAGGACTAATTGAAGAAAGAATGGAGACTCCACAGGGCAGCAAGTCATGTGGTGTGTGTGTGTGTGTGTGTGTGTGTGTGTGTGTGTGTGTGTGAAGCTAACCCTCAAGCCAATCCCCAGCACAAAGAACAAAATGTTTCCAGGCTGTGCACCATGCGCTTGATTGGTTGTGGATCTGACCGTCCTGACTTAGAAGGTTTCCATTAGCTGATTTTTTTT
>NW_022111370.1:4658321-4659732 GCF_000313985.2 Echinops telfairi | reverse complement strand
GGGGTGGGGGAGGAGGCACATAGCAAGTTGCTTCTCCTGCCGATAAATAGCTGGGCCATTTTTAATTTGGGTTCTCTATTAATTATCATGTTGTTGTTGATAGCTGCCATTGAGGTGGCTCGGACCAGTGTCATGGCTACGTTCATAAATAAAACTTCATGACAGGATGAAGTAACCAGATGAGTGTGGGTTGGTGATGAAAGCTGGATGGAATGATTTCTGACTGTGTTCTGGTGGGAAACAAAGTCTTAGTAGAAATAGAGAAACATTGGCCAGTTATCCCTTTACCAATGCGCCACTTCACAAGAAAACGGACCTTCTGGAAGAATATGACCTTCTCACTCACAGCAGATTGGATCATTGTTGTGTACCAGGGGAGGGGGAGGGTCGGTTTATGAAATGGTGCTCCGAAGAGCTCTGTTTCCTTTTAGGAGTTCCCATCTCATTCCCAGGAAATCTTAAGTCCCAGTGCAGTACTACAAACTGCCAGGCTCCTGAACTCCATATTCTCCAAAAGATAGTCGTGAACAATAAGCCAAGTAAGGAGAGGCACAGTGGGGTGGTTTTATGGGCAGGGCACAAGACAGAGCAGGATCTGAATTCCGGTTTCCCTGTTAAGCAGCTCTATGGATACTTTAACCTTTCTAAGAGTTTCCAGAGTCGGAAAAGAGATCATAATAAAACCTACCCCAGAAGCTTGTTGTAGGGAGTAAATGCAGTAAATCATACATTTATACTGCATCAACCCCTGCCTGCTACATACTCATATACGCTACTGAAGATTTCAGCACACTGCTCAGTAAAAAGAAAGAATTTAATAAAAGACAGTCAATATTGTCAATATCCATACAGGCCATGTTTTCATACTAAAATCTCGCTCTTCACTTCTTTTGAATTATTGACTCTATCTGGTAATCTAATTCCAGCTTTATTACCATCCGTGATTCGACAATACTTCTTCAACAATCCACCTGCATCTTGGAAAGAGCAGCCTGTAGCTATGTTTTAGTCTGGCTCACGGGAGAACTTGCCTCAGCCTGGAGTAGGCGCTCTGGCTTCCTCTGCCTGTGAAGTGGCACCAGAGGGCATGGGTCGGAAAGCTTATGCTGAGTTTAGGAGACACAGAACCTGCAAAGTTTCCTGCATCAGTGACTTGAATGCTAAAATTGGGGTGATCTTGAATATCTGTTTCACAATCACAGATGAACAAAAAGCCCTTTGAAGGGGGTGACATGGAGCTAAAGGATCAAGAGAACTCAATGACTGGGGAGTTTGGCACTTCTTTAGAGACTATTTGTGGGAGGCATAGTTTATAATTGACTTGTCAACCATTAATACATATTTATGAATATAGAACCTAGGTGTAACAAAATCCCATTGTTAATTGGAAGGGTTGCATTTTGTGAACCTT